>NW_024384455.1:0-49043 GCF_016835505.1 Polypterus senegalus
AAACATGAAAGTGTGTCACATCTCAGATAAAGGGAAGCTGTTAATTGATGCAGTAAGAAACAAATCGATGAATGAAACCCTCTTATCTTTACAACGTTTGAAAAACGGAATGTAACTTGAACACAAAACATTGTACAAATCGACCCTGATTGAAAGAAATAATGATAATCAAATCCTTGATACGCAACACTCAATAACACTCACAAAACAATTACTGTATATTGACAATCATTTACGTTACTTTTTTTTTTTTTTTTATTTATTTATTAATTTATTTCAATCAATACAAGCAATCAAGTTTTACAAAAAAAAAATTATGCTAAGAACAGATCGACCCCACCCTTGAGAGAGGGGCAAGCCAACGTGTAAAATTTAAGCTTTTAAAATACCTAAATCAACAAATTCTATATGCTTTGAAATCATTTCAAAATATTACTTATTAGATCCTGCTGTTTTGAAAAAGTCTGCACAGATCCTCTAACTGAGTATTTGATTTTTCCAATTTTAAAAATATAACACATCAGTTTCCCACTGACTTAAAAGAGGAGAGTTTGGGTTCTTCAGTTTATCAGAATAAGTCTGCGTCCAACAGTGTAGTGAATGCAATCACAGTTTGTTTGTCTTTCTCCACTTTAAGACCCTCTGGAAGAACCCCAAACACAGCTGTTAATGGGTTAGGAGGGATTGTAAGTCCAAGACTGTCTGAGAGGTAATTAAAAATTTTGCCCAGAATAATGTTAATTTGGAGCAGGCCCAGAACATGTGACCTAGTGAGGCTGGGGCTTGGTTGCAACGTTAGCAGGTTGGATCATGCCCTGGAAACATTTTGGAGAGTTTTAGTGAGACAGATGTCTCGATATATAATTTTGAGTTGTATAATTGTATGCTTTGCGCATATGGAGCTTGAGTGAATTCTCTGCATTGCTACTTTCCACTCCTTTTCTAATATATTAATTGAGAGGTCTTTTTCCCAGTGTCCTCTTGGATCTTTGAAAGGAAGGGATTGTAAAAGGATTTTATATATTGTAGAGATGGAGTCTAACTCCTTGAAATTGAGCAATAATTTTTCCAGCGTGGATGAGGGTGCAAGATGAGGAAAATCTGGAAGGTTCTGTTTAACAAATTTCCCTGATTTGAAGATAGTGAAAGAAATTTGTAGCTGGAATGTTAAATTTGGAGCGTAATTGTTCATAGGATGCAAAGGCGTTGTCTATATAAAGGTCTCAAAAGCAAGTTAATTCAAATTTTTTCCAGATATTAAAAACTCATATGTTTGTGAGGGTTGAAAGAGGTGGTTCTTTTGCGGGGTGCCACAAAAAGAAGCTTCTCCATCTTAAAATGCTTTCTACATTGGTTCCAGATTCAAAGTGAGTGGAGCACAATTGGGTTATTAGTGTATTGCCGATAACGTGTGTTTATTGGAGCACAAAGCAAGAATACAAGAAGTACTGCAGGATTTTACTTCAATTGCGGTCCATGCTTGTATGTTCTTCATTTGTGCCCAGGTTCTCATCGACTGTATATTTGCGCCCAGTAATAAAACTGGAAGTTAGGTAGAACCATGCCGCCTTCTCCCTTTTTTGTCTTTGTAGGTTACGCCTTTTGATGCGTGGATGTTTAGAATTCCAAATAATGGGTTATTGTTGAATCTAATTGCTTAAAGAACGATTTATTAATGTATATTGGTATGTTTTGAAATAAAAAAGGAGCTTAGGAAGAATATTCATCTTAACAGTGTTAATTCTTCCAGCTAGTGTGAGATGAAGGGTTGACCATCTATGCAAGTCTTGTTTAATTTTTTCCATACATTGACAGAAATTTTTTGATAAAGAGCTTTATGTTTACTTGTGATGTTTCCAGGTATTTAAACTGTTCTGCAATGATAAAAGGAAGGGTGTCTAATCTAATATTATATGCTCGAATTCACGGAAAGAGTACACTTTATTCAGATTAATTCTAGACCAAGAGCTTTTGAAATTCTGTGAGTGCTGCTAAGACTGCAGGCACAGAATTTTCTGGGTCATATATACAGTACCATGTCATCTGCATATAATGAGATTTTCTGTTTCAGTCCTTCTCTGCTAATCCCTTTATCGACCCAGTATTTGACAATGATTGCCAGTGGTTCAATGGCAATTGCAAACAACAGTGGTGACAAAGGGGCATCCTTGTCTTGTGCCACATTCTAGTTTAAAGTAGTCTGAGCAAATGTTATTGATGCAAACTGAAGCTTCTAGGTTAGTATACAGTAATTTAATCCATGCACAAATGTTAGACCAAACCCAAACTTCTCCAAAATAGAAAAAAGGTATTTCCATTCAATCATGTCGAATGCTTTTCTGCATCAATGATAATAATAGTTCTGGAGTGTTTGATTTAGTTGGTGAGTATATTACATTAAACAGACGTCGAAGATTTGAAGATAAGTGTCGACCCCTAATAAATCCAGTTTGGTCTTGTAATATTAATGAGGGGAGCACTTTCTCCATCCTTCTAGTTATGATTTTAAAAGGAGTATTTTAACGTGTTATTCAAGTGAAATTGGTCTGTATGATGCACATTGTAATAAGTCCTTATTTTGTTTTGGAAAGACAGTGATTAGTGCTTGAAAGGTTTGTGGAAGAGATTGGTTATCTCTGGCTTCTGTAAATGTTCTAATAGGAGGGAGCTAGCTGGCGGAGAATTTCTTGTAAAACTCTGCAGGGTAGCCATCAGGGCCTGCTGCTTTTCCACTTTGGGTGACTTTATAGCATCCAGTAATTCTGATAATGACAGAGGTTTATCGAGCTCCTCCACACTAATAGTCAATTTGTGGTATCTGTAATTTACCCAGAAATGCATTAGATTGTATATTGTCTTCTTTAAACTCAGTAGTATATAGGATTATAGTAGTCTCTAAAAGTGCACATTATATTTTGTGTTCGATGATTTTATCTCCATTCGTGTTAGTAATTACCGAGATTGTCTACACTTCTTGCTTGTGAATTTGTTGCGCTAAAAGCTTATTAGCTTTCTCTCCATGTTCATAATAATGATGTCTGGATTTGTAAATTAGTTGTTCAGTTTCTTTAGTTGTCAAGAGGTTTAATTCTGAATGTAGAGCCTGCCTCCTCTTATGTAGAGTCTCGCTTGGTAGTCTGGCATGTTCTTCATCTATTTTAGTAATTTCGCTTTTATCTCTGCTACTTTCTTCGGATTTATTTCTGTGGGAAAGATATGAGATAATCTGTCCTTAAAAAGGCCTTAGAGTTTCCCAGAGTGTTCCTCAGAGATCTCAGAGGATGTATTTGTCTCTAGAAAAATTCAATTTGTTTGGATATAAATTCAGTACAATTCTCGTCAGCTAATAGAAGCGGATTGAGGCGCCATCTGCAGGGTGAGTGTATGGGGCTTAGTAATTTCAGCTCCAAGATCATCGAAGCATGGTCTGAAATAACAATAGCATCATATTTACAAGATTTAATCTTAGGCAAGAAGTTATTATCTATAAAGTAATCAATCCTTGAGTAGAATGATGTACTGGTGAGTAGAAAGAATATGTTCTTGAATTTGGGTTTTAAAAAACCCCCAGGGATCTGATAAGTTGTGATCAGTTATAAACTTTGTAATTATCTTTTGGTGTTAGTTGTGCGTTCCCCTGTGGAGAGTCTTATCTAAAAGTGGATTTAGAACACAATTAAAGTCCCCAGCCATTATAAGTTTATGAGTGTTCAGATTGGGAATGGATGCAAATAAATTTTTATAAATTCCTATCATCAACATTAGGTGCATAAACATTTATCAAAATCATTTACAGTTAGATAAGTCTCCACTTTACCATCACATATCTCCCTTCAGGATCCAATACCATCTGATGCTACAATGGTACTGTTCTATGATGAGAATTCCCACCCTCTAGTTTTCTTTGTAAAACTAGAATGGAACATTGGCCAGTCCAGTTTTTTGCAGCGGGAACTGATCCTTACTTAGTAAGTGGGTTTCCTGAAAAATATTATTTTAGCATTTAGACCTGTTAGGTGAGAAAGTACTTTCTTCTCTTTTTAATTATGATTCAGGCCTTTAACATTCCAAACTACGAAGTTAACTGTCCCATCATGGAGACACTGATTCTGAGTTTTGGTGTCATATTATAGTCTTAACTGAAGTGAAATAGTTTAGGTCTTAATTTCCTATTCCCCAAGAGTTGTTGCCATGCAGCTTATTATTACGTTGATAGTTATAATTATAAAGATTGAGATGAATAGATTAGATATAGATCAAGCCTGCTCTCTTTCTCTTCCCCCTTAACCCCCACCCTCCCTTTTTGCCTCCCAGGTGAGGCTAAACCCACTTCATGCAGTCCCAGTCCTCTGACATACCTAGAGACAGAGCACGTCCAAAGCACATCAAGCCCCATGCAGTGGCGCTTTAAGGTTAAAAGATAGAGATATCTGTTACCAATATAGTCTTTAAAAAAAAAAAAAGAAAAAAAAAAAAAAAAAAATTTTGCACTTAATATATATACATATATATACACACACATATACATATATATATATATATACATACATACATACATACATATAATCTTCATCAATTTAGTGCATTAAGATGATATCCCCCGATAATAAACCCAGGTGATGGTGTTAAAGATGTGTCCAAAACAAGCATAACAAGTCTTAATGTAGTAATAGCAATAACAACAAACCAAGGGGATGATATTGAACAGTCTCATTTAGGGTACATGAAATAATTAGAAAAAAAAAAATAAAAAGAGGAGGAAAACGTAATTAATCACAATAAAACACAAACATTTAGCGCCCCAAGTAATACTAAGTAATGATAAGTAAAAGTAAGTAAAAATAATATAAGAATATGAGAATATATGCTGATAAAAACCCGTATTTTAAAAACAAATAGAACAGACAGTAGATTATTAATCCTAGCTTTATCATTTTTCCGCCATGACTCACAATTATGTATCAGAATAGTCCGGGATCAGTTTTTTAACTCGTTTTCTGCCTCCTCCTTGCTAGCGAAAACATAGAAATGCCCCTGCCATTCCACTTTTCAGTTTTGCCGGATACAGGAGGCGTATTGACATTGGCTTCTCCGTGCAGCTGTTTAATATTATAGAAGGGGGCGTTTGATAGCTGTTGCTGAGAGAAGTCAGGAAGCGCGAATTTTGCAATCTTCATATTTAATATCTTCCTTTTTTTCCTGAGGAGTTCCATCACCTCAACTTAAATGATAATCGTTCAAACGGACTATAAAAGATCTTGGTCGGGGTCTGGCGGTGTTTGATCCAGCGTCTGCTGATAAGCCGCTGCTATCTCAGATTCTGCTTTAAAGTCGCCTGATTATTTTAGAAAAAGTTCAGTTCTGAATTTCACCGGTTTAAACTTTCTCGATTCTCCGCAAGCCTTCAATTCTGACATTATACCTTCTATTCCCATCTTCTAAAGCAGCCAGTCTGTCTCCAAGTTTTTCTCCGAGTTTTTACATTCAACTGACATTTACTGCTCTTTCTCGGGACTGGCAGCTAGATGTTCGGCTATTTCGATCCGATTCGTGAATGTCTCACTAAGATGCTCCCAAACGATCAGCAAGCGTGCTCAGTTTAGCGAGTTTTCTCAATGCGCTCTTCAATTTTACCCAGCACCTGTGAAGTTCACGCTGTACCTCTTGAACCTTTCATTTGCCTGTTTGGATTTCCTGTCGCAGACATTCATTGAGCCTGTTTCATCTCCTGTTTCAGTCTCTCATGTGCCTTTGCCGTTGCTTTCTCATTAGCCTTCTGCTTTTCTTTATATCTTGCCTGAGGTCAGCGAGCAACACTTTCAGTTCAGATAGCTCAAATGTGCCTTCTTGTACAGATGAAGCAGCAGACTCTGCTGAAGCGGTGTCCCCGCTGCTCCAGTCCCGCGTGATTGCGTAACTGAAGCCGCGGACCTCCCGCCTTTTCCCGTTTCAGGTAATCCTCTCCCAAACGCGAGCTATCCACATCTGCACTCACGATCGCACCTTAGGGTCCCCTTTTCGCTCTCAGCAGCGGCGTGCGGACCGTGGTCCCGAGGAGTCTGTCTTTGCCCATCTGATCCAGGTCTGCCTCTGAGTAGCCGTATCTCGAACTAGGGCTGCTGATCGCAGCTTGGATGTAGCTTTAGTCTTGATTCTTTGGACCCCTTCTTTTTGGCCATGTTTATAGTGTTTACTATACTGTAGCGGCCCCTCTCGGGTTGAATAAATACAGGATATCTCAGAATAATAAGCCCAATAATATGAAAATAGACCACGCTAGCGGAGCTCCCTTCAGGCGTCCATCTCTCATCGGACGAGACCAAAACTTACTTTTAAAGGTTACCATTTCTTTATCATAACTTCTTTAACATCTTCTCCTGCGAAAATAATACAGGATGCAAAGTTTAGCAACCTTGTTAATAGTCATTATTTTCCTGCAAATCGTTGGTTGTTCGATAAAAATGTCAGTTAAATATATCATATAGGAGACTACACAGTGATATTTGAAAGTGAAATGAAGTTTTTTGGATTTACAGAAAGTGTGCAATAATTGTTCAAACAAAATCAGGCAGGTGCATAAATTTGGGCACCACAAAGAAGAAATGAAATCAATATTTAGTAGATCCGCCTTTTGCAGAAATTACAGCCTCTAAACGCTTCCTGTAGGTTCCAATGAGAGTCTGGATTGTGGTTGAAGGTATTTTGGACCATTCCTCTTTACAAAACACCTCTAGTTCATTCCAGGTTTGATGGCTTCCGAGCATGGACAGCTCTCTTTAACTCACACCACAGATTTTCAATTATATTCAGGTCTGGGGACTGAGATGGCCATTCAGAACGTTGTACTTGTTCCTCTGCATGAATGCCTTAGTGGATTTTGAGCAGTGTTTCGGGTTTTTGTCTTGTTGAAAGATCCAGTCCCGCGCAGCTTCAGCTTTGTCACTGATTCCTGGACATTGGTCCAGAATCTGCTGATACTGGTGGAATCCATGCGTCCTTCAACTTTGACAAGATTCCCAGTCCCTGCACTAGCCACACAGCCCCAGCATGATGGAACCACCACCATATTTTACTGTAGGTAGCAGGTGTTTTCTTGGAATGCTGTGTTCTTTTCCTCCATGCATAACGCCCTTGTTATGCCCAAATAACTCAATTTTAGTTTCAACAGTCCATAGCACCTTATTCCAAATGAAGCTGGCTTGTGAAATGTGCTCGAGCATACCTCAAGCGGCTCTGTTTGTGCTGTAGGGGAGAAAAACTTCCTCTGCATCACTCTCGCATACAGCATCTCCTTGTGTAAAGTGCGCCGAATGGTTGAACGATGCACAGTGACTCCATCTGCTGCAAGATGATGTTGTAGGTCTTTGGTGCTGGTCTGTGGGTTGACTAAGACTGTTCTCACCATTGTACGCTTCTGTCTATCGAGCCTTAACTTGAACTGAGCCTATGGTCTTCCATTTCCTCAATATGTTCCTAACTGTGAAACAGACAGCTTAAATCTCTGGGACAGCTTTCTGTATCCTTCCCTAAACCATGATGGTGAACAATCTTTGTCTTCAGGTCATTTGAGAGTTGTTTTGTGACCTATGTTGCTACTCTTCAGAGAAAATTAAAGGAGGAGGGAAACTTACAACTGACCCCCTTAAATACTCTTTTTCATTATAGGATTCACCTGTGTATGTAGGTCAGGGGTCACTGAGCTTACCAAGCCAATTTGAGTTCCAACAGTGCCCAAATTTATGCACCTGCCTGATTTTGTCTGAACAATTATTGCACACTTTCTGTAAATCCAATAAACTTCATTTCACTTCTCAAATATCACTGTGTGTCTCCTATGTGGTATATTTAATGACATTTTTATCGTAACAAAACGATTTATACAGGAAAATAATGACTATTAAAAGGTTCCCAAACTTTTGCATCCACTGTATATATACCCCGATCTACATACTCTCAAATAGACAAACCACACGTGAGTGCAATTGAGAGCTAGCCTCTAGCGCCGACATCCGAGGTTGATTCCAAGAATGGATGCACTGATTATGTATACTCGCGCTTCGAATTCATTTTTTTCCCCAAAGGGGTTTAAATGGGGTTTTTTAAAAAAACAGGGGGGGGACAAGTTTTCTTTTTTAAACCTTAAAACACCACCAAAGAATTTTTCCAATTTTTTTTAAATTTAAAAAGGTTTTGGGAAAAACCGGGGAAAAAATTGGGGGCCATTTTCCCAAAGGAACCCCTTTTGGGGGGGGGGGGGGGGGGGGGGGGGGGGGGGGGGGGGGGGGGGGGGGGGGGGGGGGGGGGGGGGGGGGGGGGGGGGGGGGGGGGGGGGGGGTTTTTTTTTTTTTTTTTTTTTTTTTTTTTTTTTTTTTTTTTTTTTTTTTTTTTTTTTTTTTTTTTTTTTTTTTTTTTTTTTTTTTTTTTTTTTTTTTTTTTTTTTTTTTTTTTTTTTTTTTTTTTTTTTTTTTTTTTTTTTTTTTTTTTTTTTTTTTTTTTTTTTTTTTTTTTTTTTTTTTTTTTGTTTTTTTTTTTTTGGGAGGCCTTAGGGATTTTTAAAAAACAGTTTTGGGTTTTTGTCTTGGGTTTGAAAATCGGTTTTGGCGTTAAATTTCAGATTTAATTTTTGGGTTTCCCCAAAATTTTCTTGGGGGGATATAGGTTTGGAAAATTTTAATACGGGTTTTAAAAATTTTCCCAGCCCGTAAATACTTTGGTTTGGAAAACCCCCAATTTTTTTATTATAAATTTTTTTTCTTAAAATCAGTTCTTTTTATACATTGGGTTTTGAAAAAACCAATTTTTTTCAAATTAATACATTTTAAATAATATTGGGAAAATTACCAAAATAAGATTTTTTTGGTTTGGGCGGGTTCCCGATCATCCGTTCGATTTTTTGGGTTTTCCCGAAGATTGCAGACATATCCATTGTTTGGGATTTTGGGGGCAGGTTAGCGGGGACCCCCTATTTACCAACCCCCTTCCTTCATCATTCTTAACATTTGGTTTAATTTTCAATTTTTTTTCCAAGTAGCAAAAACCGTCTGGCGGTTTTTTTACCTTCCCCCTCATGGGTAAAATTTTGGGGGGTTGTTTCAAACCCCTTTTTCCTTTCAAAAAATTGAAAAACCAAAAGGCCCTTTTAAAATTCCCCTTTCCTTTGGCCCCCGGGTTATTGGTACCGGGCCTTCCCCCTTTTGGGCCCCCTTTTTTCCGCCAGTTTTTCTAAAAATTAACCCAAAACCAAAAAATTCAAAACCCAAAAATTTCCCATTTTCCCCTCCTTGGGAATTTTGGTTTTTTTGGTAAAAAACGAAAAAGGAAAAAATCTTTAAAACCCCCAAAATTTTGGGCACATTTATTTAAAGGGATCTCCTTCCCAAATTAGCCCCTGTTTTCAAAAAAGGATTTATGGGAAAACACGGGAGTTGCTTGTTTCTTTCCCCTGTTTTTTTTGGGGGATTAAAAAAATACCGGATTCCCCAAATAACTTTTTTTTAAAAATGTTTTTTTTTTACAAAACCACCCAAAAGCTTGTCTTACCCCCAAATCTTAAAAAGGGGGAAACCCCTTTTTAATTTTTAAATTGAAAAATTTTTTAAAGCAGTTTTTTAAATTCCAGAAGTACAAAAAATTTTTTTAAAGTACCTTTGTTCCCCCAAAGGAAAATTTTCTTTCCTTTTTTTTTGCCCTGTTGCTTTTGACAAAAAGAAGGAAAACCTTGAAAAATTTTTATTCATTGGAATTTTAATTTAATTTTAAAAAATTTTAAACAAACCTTTGAAAAAAATTAATTTTTTTTACTTTTGTTAAAAGGTTATTGCCTTTTAAGCCCCCCTTTTTTTTAAAAAAAAGATTTATGGTTGGGAAAGAAAAAAAACAAAAAATTAAAGGGTCTTGAAGTGCTGTTTAAACTCCCGCTTTTTTAAAGTTCCCCAAAAACCGGGGTTGAATTTTTTTCGTTTTGGTTAAAACCGGAAAATTTTTCCCCAAAAAATTGACTTATTCTACATGCCAAAGTTATTTTTTTTCTTTTGAAAATTTTTTAAAAAAAAAAAAATTTAAAAACCGGGGATTACAAAAAAAAATTAATTAAAACCTCAAAAGGATTTTTTTTAATGATTAATTTATGAAAATTAATAGGAATATTTTTAATAATGTTTTTTTAAAAATTATATAATTTTTAAATTTTTTTTATATATTTTAATATTAGGGCCTTTTTTAGGAAAAAAAAGAAGGAAAAAATAATTTCCTTTGGTTTTAAAATTTTAAATTTTTTGAGATATACTTGGTTTTAAAATGCCAAAATTAGAAATTTTTGGAAGTTTTGGTTTTGGGAAAATTTTAATTTTTAGCCTTTTAACCTTTAAAACAAAACTTGGTTAAAATTAAAAATTTTTTGCATTTGTTCTGATATAGTTTTTGGTATCTTAAAATTATCAGGTTTATTTATTTTAAAAATTTTAAATAATAATTTAAAAATTTTAATTTATTTTGGCAATTTTCTGGCTACCTTTGGGGTTTTTGGGGGCAGGAAAAAAACCCCCCATTTTAGCGCTTTGGTTTTTTTTAAATTTTTGGGGGTAAAAATATTTAAAAATTTATACAAAGGGGAAGTTTCCCTTCTTTTTTTTAAAAAAACCCCTTACGGGTTTTGGGGGTTTTTTAAAAGTTTTTTTTAATTTTAAACAAACCCCAGAAACCCTTAAAATTAGTGCTCCCCCTGTTAAAATTTTGAACCCCCCACTTTCTTTTTAAGAAGTTCTTTAAAAAGAAAAATTAAAAGGCATTAAAAAACGTCCCCCTTTTTTCCCCTCCGAAACCCTTTTTTAAATTTTGGGGAAAAGGGGGAAATAATCAAAATTTTCATTTGGAGTTTTCCCCCCGGGGGAAAAGGGTTCAAAAGGAACCCCTTTTTCAAGTTTTATGGAAAAAACCCCTGGATTTAATTTTTTCCTTTAAATTTTACGGGGGTAAAAGGTTTGTTAAAAAAATTTATTTTAATTTTTTTTGAAAGTATAAAAAACCCAAAGTTTTAAACCCCTCAAATCCCGGGAGGTAAAATTTGGAAAACCAAAAAAAACCCTTTTGTAAAATTTTTTCCTTTTTATTTCCCAGGAAAACCCACCGGGTAATGTTTAAAACAAGTTCCTTTTTAAAAATGACGTAATTTTCATTTTTTTCCCGGTTTGTTTTTTAAATTTTCTTTAAAAAAAATTATATTTCCGAGCAATTAAAAATTTTTAAATTTTTTAAAATTAAAACAAACCTAAAAGTTTTTCTTTGTTGTTTTACCCCGTTTTAAAAAATTTTGGTTCCAAAAGACAAAAAAACCCCAAAGGGAAATGAAAACCAATTTTTAACACGGTAGGGATAGTAATTTTTAAACCAATTTTTCGAGGGTTTATGCCCCCCCCAAAAGAAAGGATCGGAAAAAAAGTTAATTCCCCCTGACCTTGACCAATTGGGGACACCCTGTGGGGGCTTTTTAAAAACCCAAAAAAAATTTCCCGGAAAAAATATTAAAAAACCCAAAATTTTGATTAAAAAAAACCCCAAGGGTTTTCCCAAACATTTTTCCCCCGCATGTTTTCCGGGAATTTTTTTTAAACAAACTTTTTAAAATAAAGTTTTTGAAGAAAATGAACCACAAAAAAAAATTGTCAAGCTTTAAATTTATGTTGCATTAATTTTTAAATAAAATTTTTTTAAAATAAATATAAAATTTTTTTTGGGGAATATAAACAAACAAAAAATTTTCCCTTTTTATTTGAGGTTTTTTTGTCTTTAAACTTTTAAAAATTTATATTTAAAATTTTTTTTAAAAAAACCCTTTAAATTAATAAAAATAATTATTTTTACATTTATTTATAGTTTTCTGGCTTCTGGTTTTCGGGAACATATTAAAAAACCCCTGAAGCGTTTAAATTTTTTAAATTATGGTATAAAAAAATAAAAAAATAATTTTAAGATTCCTTCAAATTCCTTTTTTTAAAAAATTTGGGGCCCCCAATTTGAAAAATTTAAATAAAATTTTAAACAGAAAGGAAGCCCCGGAAAAAAACCCCCGTGAATCTTTTTAAAACTACTGAGGCAAAGAAACTTATTTTTAAACCCCAGCTTTTTGAATTGGCCCTAAATTTTGAACACTCTTTTTTTGTTTTAACTCCCAAAAAAATTTAAATTTTTTAATAATTTAAAAAGCCCCAATTTAGGGGAAAGGGGGGGTAAATTTTTTATTTTTTTTTTTTAAATCAATTTTTCAAAAATGTAAGGCAAAAAAAAGGGGGTTCCCCAAAATTTTGGAAAATTTTTTTCCCTTTTTAAAATTCCTAAAAAACCTGTTAAGGAAAAAAAGGGAAATTCACCCGGCGGGTTTTTTTACCAATTTTTTTAAAGGGCTTTTTTTAAAAAAATGTTTTTTGAAAATTTGGGGGCACAATGGGGTGTTTTGCAAAATTTTTTTAAAAATTTTATTTTTTTGTTGTGGGTTTAAAGGTTTTTTTTGGTTTTCAAAAGAAAACAGAAAACATTAAAAATTAAGGCGGAAATTTTTTTCTGTCTTTTCGGTTTTCCTGTCCGTAAACACAGAAAAAAAGCGCTGGTTTTTCCCCCCTAAAAACCTTTTCAGCAAACAGGGGCCTAAGTTTTTACCCTTGGTTTGGAAACAGATTCCCCCTTTTAATTTGAAAATCCCCTTTTCCCCCAATTAAAAAATTTTCCGGGTTTTTTTGGTAAAAAATTAAAAAGTTCTTTAAAGGTTGAAAAAATATTACGGGGGTTTCTTCCAATGTTTTAATAATTTTTAAAAATCTTATTTAAGGGGGACAAAAGGGGGAATAAAATGATAAGGGGGGGAAAAGGGGGGTTAATTTTCCAATTTTAAAATTTTAATAAAAAAAAACCCTTTTTTCAAAATTTCCCCCAAAGGGGGGCCCCTTCGGGAAACAAAAACCCGGGGTTTATACACTTGTCCCAAAATTACGGGGTTTACCCATTTGGAAAAAAATAATAAAAAAGGAAATTTCCAAAAACTTTTTGGCGCTTTTCCTCCCTTTTAAAATAAAAAATTAACCGAAGGAAACCCCAAACCAAAATATTTTTAAAAAACGGATTTTCAACCCAATTTAAAACCCCTAAAAATTTTTAACCAATAATTTTTAAACCAATTTTTTTTTATATCCAAAAAAAATTTTATACCCCAAAATTTTAAAAAAAATTTGAAAAAAGGTTATTAAAACCCAATTTTTTTTGAAGTAATTCAAAAGTTAATTTTAAAAGATGTTTAAAAAGGATCTTTTTTTCAACACTTTAAAATTAAATTGCCTTGGTTAAAAAAAAACCCTGGCGAGGAAAAAAATTTATTTGAAAAAAGAAACCCTTGCCTTCCATTAATCAGAGGGGGTTTTGGCCCCTTTGGGTTTTTTTGTTGTGCTTGGGGTTTCCAGTTTCCGAAAAAGGGAAAAGTTATTTTTTTGGAAACAAAAATTCTACCTTTCCTTCCCGGTACATCATTGGGAAGAAAAGCCTTTATGTTTCCCCCAAAAAATTTCCCCTTTCACCAAACGGGGAACCTTTAAAACAATCCCTTGTCCCAATGGGTTTAAAGCCCCCGGGGGGTTTTGGGTCTTTTAAACCAACATAAAAAAGGGGAGGTGGGGTTTCTTTTAACCTTTTTAACCAACTTTTAAAGAATTTTCTAGGGGGGCAGATTTAGGGGGATAAATAGGGGCAAAAATTAAAGAGGGGGGGTTACCCCTTTTAAAAATTTTGGGAAAAAACGGCTTTAAAAAAACCCAAAATTAAAAAGGAAACAGGCAATCCCCATTTTTCCCCAAAAACAACTGTTGAAGGGAAATAAAAGGGGGAAAAAGGAAAACTATTTTGCCCCCCCTTTTAAATAAAACCAAATAATAATTAAGCGGTTTTCGGAAAAAAAACGAGGGTTCTAAAAATCTTTAAAAACCCAAATTTTTAATTATTATTTAAACAACTAAAACCAAATTTTTCCCTAAAAAATGTTATTTTGGGGAAAAAGGTAAAACCAAATGTATTTAAAGGGGCAAAGTGCTAAAAATGAATATTACATGCCCCAGGGGAAAAAAACCCATGAAAGGGCTTGCCTTTTGGAGAGGGGGGGGTTTAAATTTGAATTTCAAAAGAATTGGAAAACACCACCCGGGAAATCGACCGGGGTTTATTTTTTTCAATGAGACATTAAAGATAATGTATTCAAAAAATGAAAAAAATTGGCAAATTGATATTTAATTTGGGTATGTAAATTTTTAACCCCATCCCTTTAATTTGGGGATTGAAAACAATGTGTTCCCTTTTAAAATTTAACCATAGTTAATTCGGTTCAAATCCAAAAAAAAAATTAAACTTTTTTAATTTTTAGCCTATTTAAATATTGGAAAGTATTTCCCTTATAAAAAACAATTATAAATTTTTCCCAGACCCAAACCATTTTTTTAAAAAAGTTTAAAAACCAAAAAAACCCCAGGGTTCAAAAAAACAACCTAAAGAAAAGGAAATGAAAAAGGAAAATTTTTTCCAGTGAAAATTTAAAATCATTAAATAATTTAATGCACATTTTTTAAAAAAATTAATTTAAAAACTTCAGGCGGAAAAATTTGAAAAAACCTAAAAAAATTTTTTGTTTCGGGGAAAAAAAATGCTTTTAAAGGATTCCGGGATAGGAAAAGATGTTGCCATAAAATGCTAATCCGGTCAAAAATAAATTTAACTGCCCAAGGGGGGGAAAAAATTTGTATTTTAAAAAATTTTCCCCTTTCCAAAAAAGGGGTTTCGGGGATTTGTTTTCCCAATCCCAGACAAAGGAAAAAAATAGTTCAACAAATTAAACGCGCTATGAATATTGGATGTTTTTTAAGCCCCCTTTTGAAAATTGGAAAATGGGAAAAGAAAATTTGGCTTAAAAAATAAAAAAATTTAAAAGTTTTTAATTTTTGGGGAACTATTTGGGAAAAAAGAAAAGTTTTTTGCACTAATAAAATTTTGGGCCCCACCTTATTTTTTGTTAAACAAAAATTATCCCATGATACAAAAAAAATGAAGATTTTTAAATAAAATCCAATTTGGGTTTTATTTTTTATTTCTTTTTAATTAAAAAATTTGGATCATTAAAGGCCTATATGTCCTTTAAAATTTTTTTACATGTTTTGGAAAATTTTCCAATCTTCCCTTTTATTCCCAACCCCTTTTAACTGATAACTGGGGGCTTTTTTTTAAAACCCTTTTTACTTAAACCTTTAGTTTCCGGGGAAAATTCTCAAATCCCCTTATAAAAAATTTAAAGGGGAAATTTTCCCCATTTTAAAAAAATTTTTTTAAGAAAATTGGGGTTTCTTTTAATAAAACAAAAAATATTTGGGCCTTTAAAAACCCCCTTTAATTGGGTTTTTCCCATTCATTTGTTTAAAATTTTTGGAAAAGGTGAGGAAAATTCAATTTTGGATCTTTTAAGTTTTTTTTGGGGAATAAAAAGGAAAACTAAGATCCATTTTTTCCTGGGGTTTTTCCTTCTTTTTTTTTTTTAAAAATTATAAGGGTTCTAAAGAAAAAAAAGAATTTTTAAAAAAGAAAAAAATTGTTTCATTTTTAATTGCACTTTTTTTAGGAAAGGGGTGGGTGTAATACATTTCTTTTCCCCCAAACCCCTCCTTCTTTTTCCCATTTTTTGTCATTTCTCACAGTCATGAAAAAGGGGTTCTTATTTTAAAACATTAAACCAAAGGTTTTAATTTTTGGGATTCCCAAAATTCCCCAAAATTAAAATAATTAAAAAAAAAACCCAATTTTCCCTTTTAAAAATTAAAAAAATTTCCCAGAAAATTTTTTAATTTTACAAAATTTCTTTTGAAAAACTTTTGATTTTTAAAAGGGTGAAAACCTCTTCCCTTTGGAACTTTTAAATTTTCCAGCCCCGGAAGTAAAAAGTACCTTTTCCCCCTTTCCCGGAATTTGGGTTTTCCCAACGAAGTATAAAAGGGTAAAAAGGCGAAAAATTGACAATTAAGAGGAAAAAGGGGGGGCTGGATGTTTTCTAAAAATGCAAAAAAGTTTTAAATTGCATTTTTTGGGTTTTAAGAAAGAAACCATACAAATTTAAATTTAAGGGTAAACCTTTTTTTTACAAAAGGGAAAATTAAAAATAAAAAAAAAAACCAAAGCCCATTTTTTTCCCCCCCAAGCAGGCTAATTTAACCAAAAAAATTTTCAAAAAAAATTTTAGGAAAGAAATAAAAGTTAAATTGTGTAATCTTTTTGGAAACAGTGTTGCAAAAGTGAACCCCCAAAAATTGCAAAAAAAAATTAGTTTGTTTTTTGAATGGGGTTAATCATTTTTTGGTTTAAAAAGGGAAAAGAAACAACAAAAACCAAAATTAATTTTACTTTTTAAAAAACAAAAGGCTAAAAAAGGGAAAAATTTTTGGTTCCCAAGGGCTAAGGAAAAATTTTTAACCCCTAGAACCCCCCTTTGTGTTCTGAGAAAACCCCTTTTCCCGAAACCTTTTGGGCAAAAAAATTTTTCCAAATTTTTTTTTTGGGTTTTAAAAAAAAAAAACAAAAAATTAGAAAATTGTTTTTAGTGAAACAAAAAAAAGGCCTTATAGGGTTCTGATTTTTTTTAAACCGGGACCATGGGATTTCCCTTCGGCTTGTGCCCACTGGAAATTACCATTCTTGGACGCGGATAAAGGGCCCTTTTTTTTGGGGGTCGGGAAAAATCCCTTGAAAAATTTTTTAAAGTGCTTTTAAAGAACACCTTTTTGTTTGGGTTTTTTTCCCCTTTGGACCCAGGCTTTTCTTTTTGGGGTTTTTTTTACTGTTTTTCACAATTATTTTAAATGTTTAAATTTTTTGTAGAACAAACAAATAAAAATTAAAAAGTACCATGGTTTTTTGCTTGTGGTTGGGGGAAAAGCAAGGCGTCAGAATAATTTTTTTTAAAATTAATAAAATTTTAATTTAATTTTTAAAAAAACATTTTAAAAAGTTAATTTTCACTTTTTGAAGGGGAAAAAAAAAAAAAAACCAAGGGGCAAAAGAAAAATTTTATAAAATAAAAAGGTCAATAAACCTTTTTTAAAAAATTTAAAAATATACTTATTTATGAAAATTTAAAAAAACCGAGTTTAGGTTTCATTTTTTGCAAATTTAGTCCAAAAGGGTTGGGGTTTTTTTCAGAAAAAGTAATTTTTTTCGGAAAAAAATTCAACCTACAACCATGACTAAACAAATAATTCGGGAAAAAAAAGAAGAAAACGTTTGCGGGCGTTAGAAATGCAACCTTTGAGCCTGTAAGTTACTGTATGTCAAAAGCAATTCCAGACCTTTTCTATCTGATAATATCAACTTATCTTTGTTTAAGACAGCATGGTCAGACCACCCATCATTTCATCTGTATTAATAAACTGGGGGTGAAAAATACATCTGTAGGGATCACAACTTTTGAGACATTTTAATTAGATGAGCTGATCTAAATTCTTTTTAAAATTGTGCTGGTTATCTAAAAACAATTAAACCGTTTTTAAACATTTTTTAATAATACTCTACTAGTCCCAAATGCGTGAGAATGTTTTCTTTTGCTAAATTTTTGCAGAAGTTTTGCATGTGCAGTTTCCCCCATCCTGCCCTCCTTCCCCAAAAAGGCAGATACTGGCCCTGCTGAGGGGTTATGGACCTTTAGGCCCTCCCCAGCTCCCCTAGAGTAACTGCTTGTCTCATGGAATCCCTCCACCCCTTTGGGAGACTGTGCAGGGGAACGGCAAACCTTCTGGCAATGACACTTTTGAGGGCCATCCTAAAAGGTTGGACCCTGTAAAACCTCTGAGGGCCCAGGTACCGCCTCATCCCACCAGTAGTGACACGGGCGGGCCCCAAAATAAAAACTGGGGGAAAAAAACGGTCAGAAAAGTGAGGGGGGAAAAAATGTCAGTGACCTCCACCTGTTAAACCATTCTTTTTTGGGGTTCATCTCATTTTTTTGCCTCTTTTAAATTGTTAATTTCATTAACACCACAGCAGCTGAAACTGATTAACAACCCCTCTGCTACGGCCCAGTTAATATCCCCAAGTTTCATTGATTTTTATTATACTCGTTAAAAAAGTGTTCCTTTAATTTTTTTTTGAGCAGTATATATATTATATATATATATATATATATATATATATATACAGGGGGGAAATTATATGGATACCCTTAATAAAATGGGAATGGTTAGTGATAAAACCCTTCCTTTTTGTGGCACATTAGTATATGGGGAGGAAAACTTTTAAAAGATGGGTGGTGACCATGGTCCCCTTTTTGAAGTCGGCCGTTTGGATCAACTTTTTTTTTTTTCAATAGGAAGAGACACATCAAACTTTTAAAATTTTCCCAAAAAAAACAATGGTGTGTTTGGGTTTTTAACGTAACTTTTTTCCCTTTCATGAGTTTTTTAAGTTTCTAAACCACTTATAAAATGTGTTCAATGTATTTCCCCTTTTGTATTTGGATTGTCAATAAAACCCCTCTTCCCCTCTTCACACTCTAATAGCAACACAAGGGAAAAATGCAAACACAGGCTTTATCCATTAGTTTCAGGTCTACATCTGTATCTTAAATCATAGAAAATTTTCCCTTAGATAAAGAAAAATTTTAAAAAGGGGGGTCGGGTGGGGACCGGGGGCCTTTCCCGGGAAAATGACCAAACCACTTTCGGAAAACTGTTCATCTAGGAACTGGACCTGACCGCATAATGTGGTGGTCCCACCATCTTGCGGGAAAAAAACTCGGGGAACCCTTTCCCAATACAAAAAGGGGGAAACACATATCATTAAAACGCATATCCAGTGGCCTTGGGGTTTCCATTGAAAAAGAAGGGCCCCCCTTTTTTGTACCCATATACCACCATACCATCAATTTTTTTTCCAAAAAAGTTTTGGGAAAGGGACCCTACCCAATTGGGTTGTGTCAGACAATAGGGTTGGTTTTGTTTGTTAATTTTTTACCTCTCACAAAAAAGTTTTCCTCATCAGGGAAAAAAATCTTTGGTAAACTAGGGTCCTGTTAATTTTTTTTTTGCCCTTAAAAATTTCCCAGTCAAAATCTGGGTCATCCTCGTTGAGATCCCAGGAGCTGGGTTTGTAAGGGTGCCTTTGTGAGAAACAAATTTCCCCCAAAAGGGGATGTTCGATAATGCCCTCTCCAGTGACATGCGAGGGAGTGCTACGCTGTGGGCTTTTGGGAATGAAGCTGGGAAAAATGATGTTTCTTCATTAGTGACATTTTTCCGTCCACTTTTGGGAAAATAAACCCTTTGAATCATTTTCCCGAAACTTAGAAAACAGTTTCTGACTGTAGCAGGGGGAATTTGGGTTCTTGGGGTGTCTTGTTAAATCTGCTGAAAACCCGGGTTTTCTTTTCCCCAGACATCAACACAATTTCTATCCGCTCTTCACGTGTTAACCTCTGCGACATTTTGGTTGTAAAAAAAAAAACGTAAATAACTCATAAAAGAAAAAAAGTTATGTTGAAACCAAGCACACCATTTTTTTTCTTGTAAAAATTTCCCAATAAGTTTGATGTGTCCCCGGACCCTCCCCCCTTTTGAAGAAACAAAAGTTGGACCCAAAAATGGCCAATTTAAAATAGCCACCATGGTCACCACCCTCTTAAAAATTTTTCCCCCTCACGTATACTAATGTCCCCCAAACGGGAAATTAATATCACCAACCATTCCCATTTTTTTAAGGTGTATCCTAAAAAGGGCCCCACCCTGTATTAATTATATACAGAAGAGAGAAGGTTTGAGGAAAATTTTTATTCATATATTAAAACCGAAGTGTTTATTTTTTTAAATTTAAAATTTTCAAGCAAAGTGGTTGGGGTTGGTCCCTTGGTGGGAACCCCTTGGATTTTTCCTGGCTTCGTGTACAGAAATTTAAAACCAAAAGCATATTTTTTGATTTTTCTACTTTAGGTCTGTGATTTGCCTAATTGGATACACCCTTTTTTTGTCCCCCAAAAGGTGATCCCCTAGCCCACCTAAATGGCAGAACTACCCCTGCCCACTATATACCTTTTCCCCCCAATAGTTTACACCCTCTTGCATAATCAAAAAAAACATCTTGGAAAACTACCCATGCATCTTTTTCCAGTTCTTACAACAATAAATTTAACAAAAAAGGGGATACTATAAAATTTTTTTAAAACCCATCTGCGTTTGGGGGGACTCAAAAAAAAACATTCAGTGATGACAATCTTCAAAATGGATGAGGATTGCCTGACACCATTCCCCCAGATTTAAAACCCCTGGCAGACCAAGCAAGGGGCAATTTCTCTCCTAAACAAAAAAAAAAGTAGGCAGTGGAATATAGTGAAAGAAGGAGGGAAGATTTTCCCAGTTTTTAAAGATTTTTCAGATTTACCCCGGAAAACTGGTTATACCTTTCATTTTTTTTTATATGAGGAAGTCTTTTTTTTGTTTAAATGTTAAAACATTATTAATATTATTTAAAATACTTTTTTTATAATTCTCAATTAAATTTCAAAGTTACCCTTTTTCCCCTTTTTACTGTAATTTTTTTTTCTTTTTTTTATTTATGAGCCCAAAAACAAATATTGTTGAAATGGCGGGGGAACTTTCTTAGTTTGATTTGAATCTTGACTTCACACAGTGCAGATGTTGATACAATGGCAATGCTATTTAAAAAATATATAAATTAATTGTAATGAAAAAATTATAATCAACAAACATTGATGTACGGACCTGTGCAGGACTTTTTTCTCTATCTGGATCTCCTTAAATCATAATTACCCGAGCTTTAGGGGCTTCATTCCAGCATTGGGGGGTTATCCAAGAAGGTTTTTTTTTTTTCCCTAATTTTCTTCTGGTTGGCAGACCCAGGTTTACCATGTATTACTGATTTCCAGATCCATGTATAGTTCTTCAACCTACTGCCCCCTAAAATGTCTGTCTTAGTGGATCTACTTGCCTAAAAAACTTTAGTCTTCAAATATTTAAAAAATTATTGGGATAATGGACAACTAAATTGGTGTTTGGTCAGTTTTCAATTCTTTAGATGTATAATGTTCATGCATTTTAGTTCGAAAAAGTCAAAAATGTCTTTAAACAGCTTTGAATGCATTTAATGGGTTTTAACTTTTGCTGGATATGGTCAATCAAGAACAAGACTAAGCAAACTCAAACCCCAAAATGTAATATCTTTTTAAAAAGGGTGGTTCTGTGGTTGGAAAGAGGCCCATCAAAAAAGGAAATTGCAATCCCCCTTTGAGAAACATCTAAATGTAAATTGAGTTACAACTAAATACCCAGGGGGTTAAAAAAGGGCAACAGTATTCCTTGTCCCCTAATGATTGTCGGCTGATGACCCAAAAAAGTTTCCCCCCTGTCACTGAAAAACAAGAACATGCAGTTCTTGGGCCCCCAATATTGTGAAAAGGAAATTTTTGGGGGGTTGTTTTTTTTGTGGCGAAATTTAAAACTCTTTGACTTGTAAAGACTGGAATATGGAAGAATTTTTTTAAAATTTATGGCAGGGGGGTCTTTTCCCTTTAAAGGCATAATTCTTTTTAACAAGAAGATTTCAAAAAAAGGGTTTCCCAACAAATCTAAAAAAAGATTCCCGGGGAAGAAAATAGGAAATTGATCTTTGGGGGCCCCAAAAAGTCATTGGGTATCAATCTTATTAGTATTTGTGAGAAAACATTAGTTAGCTTTTCCCAAAGGTGACATTCACCACTAATCTCCCAAGCAACTCCCAAGGACACATGGTCATCGGAAGGGGAAATTTCCTCGGGGCAAATTTTTGGCCTTTTTTGACTCCAAAATCATTAATTAAAATTTTGAAGGGGAAAAGTCAATTCACTTTAGGTTTTACCCTTTAAAAAAGTGACTTATCACTGTTAAAAGAGATATGGGAATTACATATAATTGGGCTGGTTTCCGTTTTAGTGTGTCACAAATTTATTAATGACGGGGGTAACCCCAAGCGTTCACTTTATTGCTTGGTTTTCCCTTCTTTTTCCAGTTCTTTTAAAAGGTTCCAACCTCAATTTTCCTCATTTAAAACTTTGCCTTTGCTTTTACTATTCAAGCAGATTGACCCACTCACAGTAGGGGGGGCTCAGCTGTTTTCCCTGACAAATGAAAATCCTCTGGCTTCTTTTGTGCTGGTAAAATTTTTAATGGGGTTTTTCTAAAAATTTTTTCCCTTTTTTTCCCATGGATTTTTACAATTATCTTTTGGTTTCCATCATTCCCTATTTTGGGTTACTAAAATTATACAATTCAGAAAATATGGACTAATTTGGTGTATTTTTGGATAAATAAAACATAAAAGTTGGGGACCCAAAGATTCTAGAGGAAAAGGACTATAAGAAAAAGCAATATTTTTAAAAAATTTTCCCCATACAGACTACTTTTTACTTTTTTTTTTTTTTTTTTGCTTCTAATGGGTTCTGAAAATATAAAAGAAATTCCTTTTAATTATAGTCAAAGGTAAAAATAAATCTATTGTGTTACTTTTAAAAATGTACTGTAAGTAAGCCCTAATTAGGAAAAGTTTTTTTGGATTATTTTTTTGATTATTTTTGATTGGCCCTTGTCCCCCAATTAAATCCCAAGTAATGGAGCATCTCAAACATTTCAAAATTTTGATCAGCTTACAAAATAACCGCATGCGAAACAGGCCCCAAAAAACTATTTCCCCTTTTAAACACCAGTAAAAAAGAAAAAGGTTTTTTTCCAAGTTAATCACAATAGGCGTTCTTAAATCGGAATGAAAAAGAAAATATAAAAGAAGAACAGATGATTTGCAAATTTTCTGGCCTCCTTAAAACTAAATTTAAAATTATAAGTAAAAAACCCTTTTTAGAACCAAAAATTTTAACTATAAAGGGAAATTTTTCCTGATATCTCGTTTTCCCTGTTTGAAACTTAAAACAAAATAGGGGCATTTTTGTCGTTATACTTTAAAAAATTTTTAAAGCCCAAAAATTCTATTTTAAATTTGGGGTCTAGAATTTTACTATACTATTGATTTTTTTGCAAATTCATTACAAAGCTTCTTATTCAACTTGTTAGGCACAAAATAAAATCTGTACTTTTTTAATTTTTCAGAAAAAAGAATTTTCCCATTTACTTTAAAAAGGGTTCCATTATTTTTTTTTTTTATTTCCCTTCAATATTACTTTTAAGTCATCCTTGCTATTTTTGTTTTAAACGTCCGGGGTTTTTTCCCTTTCCCAAAAGTTTTTGGCACTTGGTTTCCCAGGATGTCCCTTTCAAATAGTAAACCCCAAAAATTTATCCCGATTCATTTTGAAGTGCAGGTTTTTCAAGTGGTTTGCTGCAAAAAAAAATATTCATTTTTTTGGCCCCCTTTTTGGAAAATGTATAGTTAAAAATCCAAAAACACAGACAAATTAAAAAAAATAAAAATATTATGACTTAAAAAGCAAATCAAATACTAATAAAAACAAAAACTACCCCAAAATCAAGACTTTTATAGGAATCTCTGCAACAGTTCTAAAGTTTGGGGGGTTTTCTTTTTAATACATTTTATGCATGGGAAAAACCCTTCCAACGGGGGGTGCCCAAAACTTTAAAACTGCTGGGGAAAAGATCCCGACAAATTCATTAATTTAATTAGAGTCAGATACACACATAAAAAAAATTTTACTGAATTTCCATTCAATTGAGGATGCTTATAGACAGGTAAATAAACAGACAAATAAAAAACAATGCTTAACTGCAGTGGGCAGCACCCCCCAGGGTTTTTCCTGCCTTGGACCCCGTGTTCGGGGTTGGGTCAGAACCCCCCTGACCCCCGGTTAGGAAAATGGGGTTGGAAATGGATGGTTTGGGAAGATATATAACAATAAACAATCCCAACTACATTTTCTGGCTTTTTAAAAATGAAAAACCCAAAAAAGACTGAGATATCCCAAAAATATATTTATATGGTTTGGTTTTAATGATACATGGTGTACATGATTTTGAAATGTAGCTCGGTCACCATTGGAGCACACAATAGTTAGTATTTACTATATCCCTTTATTTTAAAAAAAAATGGTCTAGCATATACACAGTCAACAGGAAGATATGTTAGATGTGTGCTTGTGGAAAGGCATATTATCAAACCCATACATGTCCCAAAATTCTCTGGCACACAGAAAACCGACCATTTTAGATGGGGGACGATCCAGTGAAATATGCACCAGGGAAGATGTGGTATTTGAGTAATCCAGGAACTGTAAAAATTTTTTTCCACATTGATGGTTTCCCGCTGGAAAAAATTCATTGAACCATTATGGTGGGGACTCCTCATTTTTCTATATTTATATACTGGATGAAAAGGGACCACCAGACCTTATGAGGTTGGGAAGGGTGAAGGGGCCCGGTGCCAGGCCCATAGGGGGCAAAAATCAATCCCCCCTGGGCCTTGTACTGAAACTAAATTTTTTCTACCTTAAAAAAAATCACTGAATAAACAGACACACAAATGCTGGGGGAATCTTCTTCTTGGGATCTTTTTCCTTTTAATTTTTTTTTTCCTAAAAAGGCAAAAAAAAGTTTTCTTTTAACTTGAACTTTACTGAGAGAATAAAATTTAATACAAAAAAAGCTAACTTTTGAGTAAAAGTTTACCACCCCGGGGTTAGACTTAAATCTGTGTTTTTTTTATATTATAGTTTCTTTCCAGCCGGTAACATAAAACTGCATATAATTATTTATTTATTTGGGGAACAATTCCTGAAAAAATACAGTTTTTTCCAAATGGGGAGGGTTTGAGGATACAACTGTCAGGGGAATTAAAAAATGGAACTCTGGAAGGCAACATACTTGTCCGTGAGTGAAAACGGGGTTTGGGGAAAAAGGCATATTTTTTTTAAAATTTCCCCCATTTTTTAATAGTCATTTAAGCGGCAATCTAACAGGGGAAAATTTTCTGAGGTGAAAAGTAAAAAGGGAAATTAGAATCTTTATGGGGTCCCCGGAAATCCGGGGAAAAAGGACAGTTTGGAAGGGTAGCAGATGTTTATAGTCTTCCCCCAGTACATTTGCGTGGAAAGCTGGGTAAAGAAAGTCTAATTTCCATTAAAAAACTTTTTTCTGGCATGAGGGTTCCCGGGAAACATGATGACTGAACCAATTTTAATTTTTTAGTTAAGGGAGGGATGCCAGTAGGGGTTAAAAACTTTAAAAAAATTTTTGGGAAAACAAGTTGATCTGCAGCATCGTCTGTGAAGATGGAGTCAATGGGTGAAAATTCCGCCCTTAGGGATAAGTTTCAGCACCCGTTCCATTTAAAGGGGTAGTGAGTCTTCATTGGTGACACTTAATATTTAAAAATCGAGTTGTTCCAGAGTGACAGTTCAAGGGGCGAAAGGCCATATAATTTTCCCGGGGGCGATGTTGGAAACCTGTGGAGGATGAGTTGGGGGGGGCAGGGCCTTTATGTTTCGTTCCCATGATGTGGGAGGGGGGGTTAGAGTGGGGCGTGGCTCTTTTGTGTGTAACCCAAGGGGGGGGATCTTTAAGGTTGGCGGGCAGGGCTCTGCCTTTTTTTTTCTTACTGTCCCGTGGGGGGCATTTTGGGGTTACTGTACCCAAAAGGTAATTAAACAAACTTGGAAAAAAAAATTTAAAAAACAATTTTACACAGAAGTCAAAAATGAAAGTTCAAGTCATTTGGACCTCTTCATATTGGGCTGAAAGGTTTGGGATCAAAATTTTCGGGTGTGCAGCAAATGGGGGGCAATCTGGGAAAACTTTTAAAGGGGGGCCCAAATCCCTGCTTTTTCCTAAATATAAAAAAGTCATATTTTTTTAATTTGGGGGGCTGCTTATTTTAAGTTTTTAAATTTTTCTCAAACAAACCGGGAAAACTTAAAAACAATTCACGGAAAAATATTTTTCCTTCATTCTTCTATACTTGCATTGGGGTTTGGGACCCCGCCCCGGTTGGTTCCCGCCTTTTGCCCTGTTTTGGCTGGGGGTTGGCTTAGCAGACCCCTGACCCTGTTTGGTTCAGCGGGTTAGAAAATGGATGGATGGATGGATGTTTCCCGTCAATTTTCCCAAAGCTGAAAAAAAAGGGAAAAAATTACTTTTCCACAAGGGAAAAAGCTTTTCAACGGTTTTTAACAAAAAAGAAAAGTAATTAAAGGGAAAACACACAGGGTTACAGCTGTTTCCCAAACAATTTACAATTTTTAAAACTAAAACCGATACACAGGATCAAAAACTTTGGGCAGAGTCAATCATCCGGGGGCAGGTAGTCAATCAAAAAAATTGTATAGTTTTCCTGAAGCCCCCACATGGAATTAAACATAAGGAAGGAGCGAAAAAAATAAAAAAAAAAGAATGGACAACATTGACCAAGATACATCGAAAAAAAGAAGGGGATAGAAACCATTTTTTTTAAACATCAAAAGGGAAAGCCCCTCATACTAATGGGTAAATTAAATAGCCCCGGGAAAAACATCCACCCGCCAAAAGGGTGATTTTGGGCCCTTGACAATATCCCGACTTTTGATATTTCTTTTTTTTTTCTACTAACAAAATACCCGCTTCACAGCGAAAAAAGTGTGTGTTAAAAGTTAAGAAAAAAAAAAAAAACATTTAAAAATAAAAAAATAACGAAATTTTCAATGTAATTGTTTTTTCACTGTTTATTTTCTTATATATACAGGTATATATATAACACACTGTGGGGGATTCCCCCATTTTTCTCCGGCCCCCACCCCCCGGCTGCCAGGAGGCTCTCCCCATGATCATACCAAAATTCCCCAGGGGGTCATGGACTATGTAGTGTTTTCCCCAGCCCAGCTGGATACCAGGGGGGGCCCCCAGGGGTCGCTGTAAAGGGGGTCGTGGGCTCTTATTGCCCCATGACCCGGGGTCGTCACGGGGCACCCTGACGGGAAAAGCGACATGCTCGGGTTGGAAAAGGGCTGTTTTCCCTGACCCAGGAGTAAGGGAAATGTGGACTGATTGGGAAGGAACACCTCCAGGGGGGGACCATAAAAGGGGCTATGGGCCCGTCAGACACTGAAATGAGCCCGGGAGGTAGGGGGGCCCAAGTGTCTGGACGAGGGGGGGAAAAAAATGTTATTTTGTGATTTATGAGTGTGGGTGGAGGGTGCTTGGTGCACATTGTTATTATAATAAAATTTAAATTTGGGCTTTTACCTGGTGTTCAGAGTGGTACCTGAGGGGGTTGGGGTGGACCATGTCTCTATTTTGCTACACTTGGGGAGCCGGGAGGATACTCCTGGCCCTCTGTTGGAAGGGACCTGTAATTTATTCAATTTTTGGGGGCAGAGGCCCAAGGAAGGCCCTCTTGAGGGAGGGGGAAATCTGGGAAGAAGGCAGGATCTCCCCGGAAAACTTGGTCCCAGATGGGATGGAAATGCTTTTTGGGGGTTACCTGACAAAGGGGGTGAGGAAAAGCCCGGCGCAGTTTGAAGCGAATAAATCCGAGCAGGGGGACAGCCAGAACTTGCAGGATCGCGACTCCGAAAACTACTACAGGGGGTTGGGGCGGGGGTCAGCTACATTCAAGGTAAGTGCTGGGCCTTTTCCCCAACCCCCTGAACTTTTTCTTCATGTTTTTCAGGGGCCCGTCTGCACAAAGCAGAGGAGAGCAAGCCCGACTTAGACCTGGGCAAGATGGCCCCGACCAAAAAAACCCGGGCCCGTCAGGAGTCCGGAGAGGGGAACCCATGCGGGGAAAAACCACCCGTGACCTCATACGATGGGGCCGTGAAGACAGTCAGAGAGAATCCTTAGGTGGGGCAATGGTTCCCCCATGGATCCGAGCTTTTCCCGAAAGGAAGGGGCCAACCCAAACGAAACAAACGCCACAATTTAAAAGGAATAAATAGGGGGGGGGAAGTGACTGAAAAGGGCTGCCAACAAATGAAAAAGGGGAGATCCAATTTCCCCTGGGGTACCCCTTCCTCTTCGGACTCCATGTTCCAGAAGTCTCCCCGAAACCCAAAACGAGCCCGGCCCGGGGCGGAGGTGCTCATTGATTCCCCGGGTGGCGGGGGAGATGAATGGGTCAACTTACCTCCGGGAAATAATAACTTTTTGGACTTACAGGGTCTCGAAATACCCGAGCCCCCGCACCTTCTTTCAAATTAAAGGGCTGAAGGAACAGTGGAGGGGCTGGAGCTGGGGGCGCAGCGGCCGGAAAACCCCGGTCTCAAGTGATTGGTGGTGCAGGTGGTAAAAACTTTCCGGGATTCATAAGGGGGCACAGGCAGTCCCGGGCCCCCCATTAATAAACAGCGATGTCAAAACGCTGTTAATCCGACAGTGGGGCGGGCCCGGTATTTTCTGCGGGGAGGCGGTCGAGCCCCAAAGGGATGCGTGTGGGGTGGCCTTCGGAAGGGGGGTTTTCCCAGACCCGACCGGTTAATAAAAGGGGTTGTTGTTGGTTACGGAGGGGGAGATTACAATCTCCCGGTACGGGTAAACAGTGCCATTACCGGGCCCCATGCGGTACTAATGGCCCCCGCCTCTGAAACAACACAGAACCGGACAAAACAGCAAAAAGGGTCTCTCTTTTACGCCAACACAACACACACAATATATAATTTTATATACACACAGAAAATATATACATATATATACAGATCTACAAAATACACAAACTACATATATACACATATTTACATAAAAATATATACACATACATACATACATACATACACATATATACACATACATACATACATATATATATATACCATGGGAAATACATAATATATGCTTATATAAAAATCCCCCGCCCATGGCAATACTGGTTTTAATTTTTTTTTGGGAAAAACCCCCTTTTAAAATGAAGGAAAAAAATAAATAATTATTTGTTAAGGGTTTTTTTTTACCATATTGTCAGTTCCCGCACTCCCGGTTTTTAATTAAAACCTTTTAAGGATATTTTAAACCCCCCATAAGTTATCCAAAAGGGAAAACAATGTTGCCTCAAAACAATTTTGGGAACCCTTTTTGGGTTTCCCCGAGGGCTTATTAATTGTCATGTGAAACAAGCCTTCACAAATTTTAGGGGAAATTGAATTAAAAAGGGAGATCCAAAATATACTTTATCACGAGGGAAAACATTCAGGTGTAACCCCTGCTTTTTTTTGTGTAGCTGCCTTACACAACTTCTCCCCTGCTTTTTAAACCCAAAACCAAAAAGGCCATGGTTTCTCCCCTTTTTGGTGCTGTACTGTTTTTTTTAGGGTTTTTTACGATTTCTATAATTATTTGTAGCTATTTGAGACTTACTTTCTGTTCGGGGACCCATTTCCTTTATTAATCTCGGCTTTACACTATTTTTTGGTTTGGGTTTTTTCGATTATAGATATTTATTTTTCCTTCTTTATTTTGGGTGCCTGCTCAAAAAAAGTCGCTCCACTGGTTTTTTTGTAGGCAGCCTTTTAAAACTTCTCCGCTGTTTTTTAAGCGAAAAAACAAAATAAAAGGGCCCTCCTGTTTCCTTGTTTCGAAAGGGAAACTGCCTTTTAAATCCCCCGGGTTTTCCCCTGTTTTTTTCGTTTATTACGATTGTTTTAAACCGTTGTCAGTTCAGCACTCCGGTTTTTAATATGGGAAACTTCCGACTCACTCTTGAAAATACAACGTATAGTTGTCCCGGAGAAAAGCAATGTTGCCTGAAATCAATGAAACCTTTTTGGGTCTGTCCCCGGACTTATTACTTGTTTATCATAAAAGAGAGCCTTACAAATTGGAGGGATTTAATTAAAAAAGGGGGATCCCGAGGTATACAGGATCGAGGGAAAACATTGAGGGGGAAAACTCTAGAGATAGCGTGTGTAATTTGGATTTTTTTGTTAGGGATTTGGGGGCGGTTGGATTTCTTCCCCAAGACCCGCGGTTAATTGGAGCTCAGCTGGGGGAAATTTTTCTTACCTTGCCAATTGTGTTCGTTTTTTTAACGGTTTGATGCATGGAAGTAAATTTCTCCCTGCGTTCAGTCAGTTCACGTGAGCTGCTCTGTTGTGTGATGTTGCGATGTCCCCCAGCTTTATTTAATTTAAACTAAGACCTGACACTTAAAAAATTTTTTTTTACAGCAATTTTAACTCCCTTAAAAATGATCCCAAAATCTGTTTTTTACCTCATGTCTTCTCATTAAACTTGTATCTGCGAATAAAGGGATTTGGAAAAGGGATGACAAACAGCGTGGGGGCGTTCTATAAGCGTAATTTAAACTTCGGTTTAAACCCTTTCTTTGCTTCCCATGCTCCTTTTGAAAAAACGGTTTTTTCTTTTTACCGCTATTTGGAGCCTTTCCCTTTTTTTTCTACGTCTGCGTTCTCAGTCAGTTTCGTGATTACGTGACAAGGGGGATGGTTTTTACAAAAACTCTGCCTCCCGGCCCCTCGAGGGTAAAGTCCATTATAGTATTGGGAAAAATAAAATTCCCGTTAGACCTTACGGGGTAGAATTTGAAATTAAACCTGCCCAACTTTTGTAAAATAAGGGTGTAAAGGGAAAGAGCCTGCCCAAAATTTTGGGCCCTTTTACCCGGGGGTTGGAGAATTAGTGATGAGTGAGTGGGTGGTCAGTGAGGCTTTGCCCTTTTGTATACTAGCAAAAAAACCGGGCCCCTTGGGGATAGTTTTTAAAAAATAATGAAAAAGGAAACATTTTAAAAAAACATTTAAAATGATTGTCCAGTGTAATTGTTTTTTTCACTTTTTGAGTGTTGCTTCATATATACTATAGTAAAAAACCCCGGGAACCCCAGGGGGAAAAAAGTCTGAATATTTTTATTAATAAAAAAATTAACATTTTTAGATTGAGGAAAATATCAAAAAATTTAAATTTTTAAGGATCTCTCTGTATAAAGTTGTCAGTTGGCCCCCCGGTTTTTAATATATTAAAACGTCTTCTGAGCTTACTCTTGGGCATACAACAAACCCGGGTTTGGGCCCTGTAAAAAAAATCTACCCCAAATCCCAAAGAACCTTTTTTTGGGGTTTGTCCCCGAGACTTATTAATTGTCATTCTTTAACAGAGCCTTACTGGGAAAATTTAAACAGCGTTTGGTTTTGGGGGATTAGATGGTATAACGGGGGTCGAGGAATTAAAAAAATTTTCCCCCTGAGGCACTGCCAAACAAAAAAAGTTGCTTCAATTGGGTTTTTTTTAGAGATGTGACCCCGAAGTCTTGTGCCGTTACAAAATTTGGTGGTTATAAGTTTTCAGTAACATTGTTTTCCCCCAAGATGAAAATTATCTCAGGAATTTCCTGGAAGGTTTAGAGTGTTGGAAAAATCTCTGGATAATGAACTTTCACTTCTTCAACTGAATCAACAGATTGATATGTTTTTTTTTGTGAAGGTAGTTCTTAAAGTAAAATGTGGGTTTTTAGTTGGGAGTCATGTCATTTTTTGGGGTCAGGATAGCTCTCTCTCTTAACCTTTAGGCGTCATTTTTGGGGTGAAATTTTTTAGATCCCCGGGGAAACATTTTGAAAAGGTTTTGTAAGGTTGGATGAGAGATAGATTTGTAGGAATATTTATTTCTGGTTTTCTTCTTGAAGGTACCATCACCCCATACTCATCAGAAGAGTAGAAATTCCTCTTCTTTTTGCCTTTCAAATGAACTCTCATGTTTTTTTTAAAAATAACAACATGGATTTGTGGCCCTAAAGGGATGAAGATTTCAGAGATGCTTTCTTCATCAGGGGTTTTTCCTCTGGGGACGATGGAAGGGTTTTGAAGTCTCCAGCCCAACCTTTTTCAAAACCTCCCATAAGTTTGTTTTTGTTTGGTGTCTTGGGGGGGTCCTGTCTAAAACCTCAATACCTGCTTTTTTTATAATTTCATTCATCCCAGACAATAAAAAGGGGACAATGTAAATAGCACTTCAGCCATGTTGCTCTGCTTTGATATTTAAAATGGGGTTCAGTATGGTTGAGGGTTTTGGGAAAAAAGGTTTGAAAACTGAATGAGCAGTTCTACCCTGCAGAAGAAGTTAAAAATGGGAAAACCCCCTAAAGATTTCGTTTTCTCCCGTTTTTTTCCGGGGAAAGGGTTTTTTGGGGGGTCTTCCAAATTTCCCCCTGGGCTCAAGGAAAAACACCGTGGCTGGCCTTAGCGCTGCTCATGATTTGCTCAAACCGACTTTTGGTCACTTTTGAACTGTTGGGTTATTTTTTTACTATATTGGCCAAGTTTTGGGGGTTTATTTAAAATGTCTCTTTCAAGTTTTAAAGGGTTTGATGCAAATTGTGCGAGTTTTTTAAAATTTAAGGCAAACCCCTAATGATGAAGGGAAATTTACCTCAATAACCTGGCAGTTTGAAACAACTTAGACACTTGTTATAGATTAAATTTAACCACTGGGTGGACTTCTGTTCGTATAGTCTCTTTCAGTCTGTCTCCTAAACATCTTCTGCCATGCTGTCATGTTTTTTATAGGTTTAAGGGGTTTTTTCCCTTTGGGAACACCAACAAGCCCCAAATAATTCACGGATCTTTTGGGGGGCGAGATAGAGCAGCTTCCCTTTATGTCTGGAAATCCCAGTTGAAAAGTCATTTTAAAACCGGGTGCCCCGCAGGAATTTACTTTGGGGGGGATGTAGGATACCATTAACTGTTCTGGAAAATTTGAAAAGATGTGGGGCCTGTGATTTTGTTGAGGGGGTATCGAAAATGGTGGGATTCATAGTTATTGGGGGTTTTCTGAGACCCCTCCCAGTAAAAATCCTTTTTACTCCCGAATATCCTGGTACAGGGTTGCCCTGTTTCCTTCGACAAACATGTTGTTTGCCCAAAACATAATTTTGATGGAAATTTTATTATAATGAAAATTGTTTTTGCAAAATCATCCCCTGTTTGCAAAAGGGCAAAAAAATGCTAAAAGAGTCGTTTGTGGGGGGATTGTGTACTTTTTCGGCAATTTGCCTTCTGTGAAATAAATTCTTTGTCCGTTCTCAAGATGTACAGCAAGATGAGCGATGGAGGGAAACGTTAAATGAATGGGAAAACAGAAAATCGCCCGGCTTGCTTGGGGCTACTAATGTGACCAACCGTTCGAGATATTTAAATTTTTGATTTTTATTGTAAATCTGCCCGGTCCTTCCTTTGTTAACATACTTGCAGATGTATTTGATTGATTTTACTGAATTGCAAAATTCGACATTGATTTTTGAGCATTAAAGAAACGGGACACAAGGGCTTTGGGACCCCCCATCTGTTGTCAATATCTACTCCTTTGATGGGTTGTATGACCTCCATCAGTAGGTGCGGCGCGGGTACTGAGGGTAACCCATTTTCCCGGGTTTTAGTTTGTGAGATGAGCGGGCGTGGGTACTTCTTAGTGCATATTCTTTTATCATGCAGGGCAGGGTTTATATTTAAAAGGGGCCACATGGGCGTGAATCATTTGGATTTTACTATTTTTTTGTAGGGGGAGGGTCGGGCTGTGGATCAGGAATTTCTGCGGAAAGAGTTGATCGATGGGGGCTGGTTTAATCATTTTCCCTTTTTAAAAAATAGAATGTGCATGGGGAATACCTCCTTTTTCCCCCCTATGGTGCATGTAAAATTTTTACAGCCGAAAATGTTTCTCTTTGTGAGCAAGTCTTCATTTAGAAACTTGGGATGAAATAAAATTTATAAGGTCATGGGGATCGTGAGGGGTTTTTGGGGTGGGAAAGGGGAGTTTCAGTGATCTCAGGGCCCTTTAGGTTCCCCAAATAAATGTGATGAATAAATTGGGCCATAACGGAACATATTATTCATCTTGTTGCGCTCGTGCAAAAGGGGGTCCCCAGTGGGGAAAATGGTAATTTCAACTTGACCAGTTCTGTTAAAAAAGTGTCGTTTTTTTTCCCAAAAGCATCTTTTAAATAAACAATTTTCAGCCCGAAGTTTTTTTTTTAGTCTGATATAATTTAATTTTTTCAAAATTTAATTTTGCGGCCCTATCTACTAAAACTGATTTAATAAAATTCGGGGAAAAAGGGTATTATTAGCATGATGTTGTCTGATCATAAGCCCGGGATGAATAGAAGTCTGCTGCAGGAAAAGTTTTGTTCTTTGGTTTAAAACTGGGGAGCATGAACTTGGGGATAGACACAGAATAGCCGTCTTCACCATAGCCCCGAACATGGGGAGGATATTGAAGGGGCATCATAGGATCTGTGGGGTTTTTTTAATGGTTTCGGGTTTTTTGTCTCTGGTTTTTAAACCAAATATCTCTATTGTTGAAAGTTTGCCCAACGGTAACAACCCAACGATGAACTGTGGGTTTAATTTAAAAACTGCCTTTTTACTGTAAGGGTTTTTTTTTGAATGACAACTTTGAATCTTTTTTTATCATCTGAAATACTGTCCATTGTGGGTGGAAATCCTGGATGTAAATGTTACAGTCCCTGGGGCATTTTTGTAATTGTTTTACCAGGGGCATTTAAGTCCCGAAAAATTAGCCGGGGGTTTTTGTTTCCTTTTTTATCATCCCACCCGAAATAAATTTGCAAAATTTTGTTCCTCATGGGATAGGTAAAAAACTGCCAATCAAGTATTAAATTGTCCCTGAACTTTAAATGAAGGCATAAAAATTTTCCCCCCGGTTTTGGGTTTAACCCAAAAGATGTCATTTAAAAACCTTTTTGTACTTTTAATGTTGTTCCAAAAACTCACTTTGAGGATGTTAAGCCCCTTTCGGCCCTCGAAGGTGGAAGCTTACATAAAGGGTGAGAGAGACTCTACCACCGTTACAGCACAAACCAGGAGACTCGCATTTCCACTTCTTTGTGACAATGGGCACAGTGAACATCCCCAAAATCCCCAAAATTTTATTTTTATCAGACTCAAATGTATGTTTGGGTTCGCCCAAAACCACAATTGGGTTTTGGAAACTTTTTTTTAATTGAGCCGCTTTTCGTGTGGGGTGGGATCTAGAAACAAAACTCTATTAACGTGGGTGTGCTTGTGAAATTTACCGACAACGTCCCCAATTTAAAAATTTTGGGTGTGTTTCATTTGGAAAGGGCCCTATGAACTTGTGGGAAAGGCCCTTTCAGTATTTAGCGACAGCGTCCCCAATTTAAATTTTGGATGTGCTTGCGGGGTTTTTGCGACAGCGTCCCCATGAAAATTTGGGTGTGCTTGGAGGGATTTGGAAAAAGCTTCCTATTAAGTTGTGGATGTGCTTGCAGTTTTGGGGATTTTGTCCCTTTAACTTGTGGATGTGCTTGCGGGGTTTTTGGAACAAACGTCCCTATGAACTTGTGGATTTTGCTTGCGGGATTTAGCGGAAACTTCCCTATTAAGTTGTGGATGTGCTTGCAGTATTTAAGCTGCGTCCTATTAACTTTGGGTGTGCTTGCGGTATTTGGGGACAGCGTCCCAAATTTTGGATTTTTCCGGGGGTATTTGGCGGTGGGCCCTTGCGAAATTGATTTCGTCTAGCTGTTATCAGAAAATGTACCCGGCGTCAAACGCCTCCCTTTTCTTGTTCTCATAGTTTTTGGGTTGCCGCTGTAATAATCAGCTGGATTTGTGTTGAAGTGACATTGAGCATTTTTAATCGTGTAAGCATACAACTTTCATCAATAACTTTTCATCCAGCTTTTGAGAGTTGAAATATTCCAAAAAATCAAAGTGTCCACTATAAAAATTTTCACCTGTGAATCTAAGATGTTTAGAAATTTGGCCGGGTTTTCCCAAAAGGGGTAAAAAATCTGCCCATTTTAAACACTTGAAAAGGAAAAACCCAAAAAATTCCCGCGGCGCCCATCAACTCCACCCCGAACCATGGGGGAAGAATAAAAACATTTATTTTATAGTGCTCTTTTGCTATAATTTTTCTCCCTTTCCCTCATCAGTCCACTTTGGGCCCTCCCAATCATTTAATACATAAAACACAATGTCCTTGCGGATATCAAAAATGAGCCCGTATGTCTGTGCAAATTTAAAACAAGGGGGGAATGGAAAAGGCAGGCGAAACTCGAGGCATAGACACCACCGGTAAGTGATAGTTCTTTTCATTGATGGGGTTTACGTCGATGAACATTTTAATAGGGGGATAAATTTGGGAAAAATAAAGGGAATTATTACGTCAGTAAACAAACCTTTAAAAAACCTTTCAATAAATGTTTAAAAATCTAATTTAAAAGGGAAAATAAAACTCAGTAGAATCCTTATTAAATTAAAAAAGGGTGCTAAATTTAAAAGAAAAACGACTTCCCCTTTTGGGGTTTGTTTTAAAAAAGCGGAGAAAACTATGTAAAGGCTGTGAGAAAAAAACAAGGGAGGCCGGGTTTATATGGGCAGGCAGTCAACAAAAGAAAGGGAAACAATAAATAAGTAATCGTAATAAAGGAACAAAAAAAAAAAAGCGGAGGGGCCCTGGGTTAAATAAAAAATGGGTATTTGAACAATTTAAATAAGTCTAAAATAGCTACACAACAACTGAAAAAGGAAAATGAACAATAAAAAAAGAAAGAACCCGTGAATTAAATAAAAAGGTTCCTTAGTTGGTGGGGAAAAAAGGAAAAAGGGCTTAACCGTGAATTAAATAAAAACAAAAGGAACAATAAAATAAAAAGAACCCCCTGAATTAAATAAAAAAAGGGTTTTTGTTGGTGAAGCAAGGAAAAAGGACTTAACCCGTTAATTAAATAAAAAGGTTTTAAATTTTATGCAAGGATAAAACACTTTCTTATATATCGTTCATTTATAAAAAGGGGGCAGAAGCTGTGGAAAACTTTCCTCCTTAGCGAAGCTTCCCTAAGCCCCAAAAACACCGATGAACCAAAAGAACCCGTGGATTAAATAAAACCCACACAATAACTATAAAAAACGTAATAAATAAACAATGAAACAGCCCCGGGGAACACGTGGGGTTAAATAAAAAAAGGGTGCCGTTGGCGAAGCAAGGGAAAAGGACTTTCTTATATATTTCGTTTATAAAACAGTGCAGAAGCTGCGGGTGCTTCATAGCGAAGCTTAAACGAAAAAACACCACAGTGAACACAAAAAACCTGGATTAAATAAAAACCTAAATATAAAAATAATAATAAATGAACAATAAACGGGAAACCCCTGGATTAAATAAAAAAGGGTGCCTGGGTTGGGGAAAACAAGGAAAAGGACTTTCTTATATTGGGTTGTTTATAAAAATTCCAAAAACTGTAGAAAGCCCGCCCCTTTAAAATAAATGACTGAAGACACCGGGGAAGAATAGCCTTTATGGGCAGGCAGTCAATTCGTGGGGGCGTGCTGGGTTTCCCCCAATGGGAGCGTCGGGGGGGCTAATTTCACGCCCATGAAATGCTAAAAGGGGGGAACCTTTTAAAAAGCTGCTTTTTTGGCGGAAAAGGAAAGGTAAAAACACCACAGAGAATAACGGCCTTATATGGACGGCGGGCAATTACAGGCTGCTTCGTTGGGAAAAGGAAAAAAGGACTTTTTTATATTTTTATTGGGTTTATTAAAAAGTGCAGAAGCTGTGGGAAAACTGCTTCCTTGAAAACCCAAGGGAAACGAAACAAAAAAAATGGCCTTTATGGGCAGGCAGTCAATTACATGGGGGGGGTGCTTTTGCGCCCCGCAACCTTCCCTTTTAAAAATGTGAATATTTACCCGGGGAGTTTCTTTGGATTGCAGCGGGGGCCCCGGCCCCTTTGGGCAAGGGGCCCAAATTACAAAGGGAAACTAACCTGTCTTTAACTTAATTTAAAGTGTAGGTTTAAACGTGCTTTTTTTCCAAATAGCAGAACTCCTTTAATATGGTTGTATTGTCCCCTCGCTCGCTTCTTATTTTTTGCCTTCTCAATTATTAATGCATGTTTTTTTGGCGCTTTTTTAGGTCTTCCTGGTTTTTTATGTTACTGCCCTGATTACGTGGGGGGGGTGATGATGTTTACCGAAATCCGCCCCCGTTTGGGGTCATCTCCATTACAGTAAATGTTGAAAAACTCCCAGTTATTAAACCCTTAATAAATTTCGATATAAAACCCCCAAATTTTTTTTAAAAAAGCTGTAAGGAATGAAACCCGCCAAATTTTAGCCTTCCACCCACAGGAAGTTGGAGAATTAGTGATTTAGTCAGTGCTTTTTCCTTTTTTAGTATAGATGGTAAATGGCCTGTATTTGATTAGTGCCCAACTAGAGTTAAGAACCCCCCAGGCACTTTACAAACAACAGTCATTCACCCATTCACACCTGGTGATGATAAAACTACTATGTAGCCACAGCTGCCCTAGGGCACACTAAGAAGTGAGGCTGCCGGAAAACTTTTGGGGGCACCAATCCTTCCCACCACCACCAGCGGGGAAAAAGGGGAGGGTTAAGTGTCTTGGGAAAGGGGCCCCAACAGCTGCATTCTCATGCCAAAACCGGGGTAAACCCCCGACCCTCCGTTCTTTTGGGCAACCCTCTACCCAATTTAGCTACTTTCTGCCCTAGTATAGTTTACTTTTTTTTCTTTTGGTTTTTTTATCTTTAATAAGCATATTTTTTCTTTGTCTCTAGATTTGATTGATTAAATAAAAACCCACGGGGGAATTTTTGCTTTCTTGCCTACAGGGTTACCAAGGCTGAAGTCGATCCTCACTAAAAGAACAAGTGCAGAAATTAAGACTCCATTGGTTGGTAATGGCATGTGTCTTGTTTTGAAGAAAATATTTTTTCTGTGCTGGTGATGTAATCCTATTTGGTACTAAGTGACGGTTTGAGGCACCTTTTTTTGCTTTTTTGTGGAAGGGACCCCTTGGGGATATTACAGAGTGAAGTGCAGTAGAGCATCACTCCTACAAATTGAATGACTATGATCTGTGTGTGTCTGGATGGATGTATGTGGGATCTCAAGAGTGGCTGACATGGGCATCACTCATGTGTAGTTTTAAATGGATTTTTGGGTTTGTGTGTTAATATTAATGTGCGGAGTAAAAAACGTAGTAAGTCTTCCCCAGCTCATGGTAATACATACATCTAGGAAAGGGCTCTGGCTTTCCCAAATTTTTTTAATTGGCTCCCATATAAATAAAAAAAGTTATTATGGGAGATGTTTCTAATAAGTTTAAAAAAGTGTTGTAAAACTGAACAGGGTCAGTTTTTCCCCACGGCCCCTTTGTCGGGGAATCGGTCAGGTCCTTTTCTCCCTCCTTGTGTCCCCCCCATCTACAACTCATCTCGCCTTTTTCTTTCCCTTTCCCCTTTTTCTTAGCGCCTTATCAGTTTACTCTTGTCTACTTTCTCTCTCCCGTATATCCTTTTTTTTTGATATCCCCTTTTCCCCTTTACCCCCATGTTTTTCCCCATTCCCCCCCAGGTTTCCCCTCCTTCCTCTTTCCGATTCCCCAAAACACCCTTTGCTTTACCTTTTCGCATCTCTTAGTTTTCCCCCTGTCTGGGAACTCTTCACTGCCACCCCGTGCCTGTTTACCTCCTCCCCAAACTCAACCTTGCAGTTTCCTTTTCAACTTTACCATTTTGTCCTTGGCTCTCCCTCACTCTCTTCCTCTTTTTTTATCTCCCCAAAATCATCCTACAGAACCATCCTATGCTTTCTCACTTTCCCCTGCTCCCCTTTTCAGTCTACAATCACCTTCAGATCAACTCTTCTAAGTGTTTTCCGTGCTTCTTCCTCCACTCTTTGTAAACTTTTTTCCCCCTCTTTTAAAATGTATTCCCCCCCGCCATGTCCATCCCTTTGGAAAAATCACTATCCTCAGACCTTCTTCTTCTCCCCAACCTCCCCATCTCCTCCTCTTTCCACTGTTCCCTTCAAACATGCCCATTGAAACCCCTCAATCCCCCCCTTTGTTCCCCCTGGCTGAAAAAGGGACATTGGCCAGAAGGTCAAGCACAAAGGGTAAGTCAGAAGCTAATATGGGATTTTAACCATGCCAAAAAAGTCATAATCAGATGGATGAAAAAATAAAATCATAAAATTAAAAAATTAACAATATGATATAATAAAATTTTTTTTTCTTAAATTCAAATTTTGGATGATTTAAATACATTGGTGCCGCTTTTTAAAAAATAAATACAATACTACAGTTTATTTTGTAAAAAATCACACAGGAAGTCCCAATGGTTTTAACGGGCCCCTCCCTTTTTTGCACCCCAGCCTTGACTCCCCGAGAAAAAAGGGAAAAAACTCCCAATAAAAACCTTGGGGGAAAATGGAAGAAACCCGGGAAAACAATTAAAAAGGGCCCTTTTGGGTAGGGGGGGGTGCAGTGGGTGTCAAAGTAGGTCAATACAATACAATATAAAAAGAACAGAAAAATTCCTTAAGACAGCATAATAATAAAATTTTAAAATGCGGTTAAACGTGATGATATGCATAATTAGGTTTGGATATTTTGGGTCCTAGACCTCATCCATCAACTGCCTCCCCCATTTGGCCATGCCACGGCTGCTTCCCCAATGAAAGGCCCCCTCTTTCCCATGTTCCGGGATCCTCCATCGGGGATGCTTTACCAAAAAGGGGGCAAACAATTTGGGCGGGGGGCCCGGGGCCCCAATGACTTTTGGGTACCAAAAAGAAACAGAATAGGTGGGGTTAGTATTCAAAAAAATTTATCATGTTACTTATGTTAGGTCTAATGACTAACAACAGGATGCAGTCTGTACAGTTAATCACCCTCTGTCAGGATATCTAAACTGAAGTGTGAGTCTTCAGCGGGTTTAAAGGCTGAGACTGAAGGGCATCTTTTGGAAGCAAAAACCATTCCACTTTTGGGGCCCTGTAACTAAAGCTACCCCCCACTGTTATTTTATTAATCCTTGGAACCCCTAAGCAGACCCATCTTGAGATCTTAATGTCGCTCAGGTTTGTAAGTCATGATAAGTTCAGCAAGTAAGCGGACCTTGGCCTTTTAATGCTTTATATTTTAAAAAGGAGGTTTTTGAAATCTCCCCTGAACTTAACGGGGACCAGTGTAAATTTAAGAACTGGGGTTATGTGTTCTTTTTCTTGTTCTTGTAATAATTCTTGCAGGGCATTTTGGTTAACTGGGGCTGTATGAGAACAGTTTGAACACCAGTGAACCCCCGCATTCAGTAGTCAATCCTACTAGAGATAAATCATGAATTAATTTCTCACAATCCTTTTTTTTAAAAACCCCTTAAATTTTCCCTAACTTTTTTAAGAGGGAAAAAAAACATGTTTTGGAGACTTTTAATAACTTTAAATGACATGCTAGAGTCAAAGATAACCCCCCGTGCGGGCTGATTCAGAAAAATTTTGGGTTTCCCAACTGAAAAGCGACAAAATATTGCTGTGATCGCGTCTTTCCCCCTCAAAAATTAAACATCTCTTTTTATCTGTTTTTAAAAGAAAATATTTCTCATTCATCCATTCCTTTAATTCACTAACAAAACAAATTTAAAAAAGACAACTGGGGCTTCTTTTTGATTTAAAAAAATATAACTGGGTGTCATCTATCATGAAAATTAACATTGTGTTTCCTATTAGAGAGACCCCAGTGGAAGCATGTAAAGTGAAAAGAAAAAGGCCCCAGTACTGACCCCTCGGGAATACCATTTTGAATTTCGTATAATGATGGAGTACTTTTCCACATTTTTTTTATACTGGAATCGTTTGATAAATAAGAACTGAACCAAAAAGCGACCCGGGGCCTGTAAAACATGTTTCTACTGCGTAAAATGAATGGTAAAATTTTAAACGCTCCCCAAAGTCCAACAACATAATTACGGGGAATTTCCTTCATGGGATATCAGAATGTAATTTACAACCCGTGGTGCTTTCTGTACTATGACCAGTCAAGCCGACTGGAATTTCTCAAATAGATTTCCGTAAGGTGGGGCTACTGACGGGTTTTTTAAAGGGGAAATGGTAAATTTGAAATAGGCCTATAGTTATTTGTATGTGGGGGGTTGGTCGCTTTTAAGAAAAGGTTTTAAATTGAACTTTTGGTGCATCATGCGGTGCCATGCAGTAATAAACTTTGATACGTTAGAATAGGCTGCAAGAACATCCATTCACTTTTACTATTTTTGTTGGCACGGATCTGGGAAAAAGTAGTGGGTTTCATTTTAGAAATTTAAAAGTTAAGACTTCCTGGTGAGTTACAGGTTAAAATTATTAAAGTGCTGAATGTAATCCGGCAGGGTCTGCTAAAGTATTTGGGTTTTTCTGTGATGCTGAGATCTGGATCTTATATTTTTTTAATTTTTTTATTGAAAAGTTCATAAAGTCTGTACTGCTAAAATCTGTTGGGAATTTGCACTTTGATCTGAATTCCCATTTTTAATTTACCCTGCTCTAAAAAATACCCTAAGTTTTTTTTTTGTACTTTTGTAGAATAGTATTCTGAGCGAGCTTTAAAAAGGGGGGTTTTATATTTATTTACACTCTCTGTCCATGCAATTTGAAGACATGTACTTTTTTTTCTCCATCTGCTCGTTTTGACACTCTAATTTGGCTCAGTGTTTTCCCCTTAAACCCGGAGATTTCTATCTTTTATCACTTTTTTTTTTGGGGGAAATTTTCCCGAGCATCTCTCAAAGGGCACATTTTAATGTGATATTAGCGTCTAAATTGTTTTTTCCCCGTTTACATTCAATTTAAATATTAAAAGGTTTTCACAATTAAATCGACTTATAAGGTATCAAAATTTTGAAACAAATTAAAACTAGATGTTACTGTCTTTGTTTTAATCCTGGGTCCCACATGGGGGAACTAAATCAACGTAATTAAAAAGTGATAAATAGCTACATTTAATGGAGTAATATTTAAATTTTGAATTTCAACTTTTTTAATTATAATTAAATCTAATGTATGGTTATGATTATGAGTTGGACCTTTGACAATCCAAAATCCTACTGTTTTAAAAAATAAGTAAAAAATTTGCTAAAAGTGTCAGTTTCCCCATCAATGTTAAATTAAATCCCCCATCAGAACTACGATCAAAATTTTTTCCCAAAACAGACGAAGGTTCAAATTCATCATGAACAATGAATATGGGCCCTTGGGGGTCTGTAATCATATAATTGTTTTGGAATCTGTTTTAATATTTAAAATGAATGCCTCAAAGGATGTAAAGTTGCCTAAATTCTTGGAGTGATTTGCAATTTTTTACAATGAATTATTCAAAGGGCCCCCTCCTGAAGAATCTCTGACTTATGAAGGGGAGTATCCATCTGGTAGCCCCAGCTAGGGGAAAAGTGTCACATTTACTAAACCAGGTTTCAGTAAAGCACAGATCAGATTTTTCAATATTTATCATTTTACCAAAAAACTTTAGTCCAAAAGCAATGTTCAATAAACACATTTAAAACTGCATGATTCTTTCTGAACTGCTGATATTTTTTGTTTTAAATTTTTTAAATTTCTATTTCAGATCCCCCGGGGGGTGTCGGGTTTTTCCTTGGGCTAATTATACACCTTATTTTTGGTTTCATTTTAAATTTTTGGTTTGTATCAAAAACAAATTTACTGGATGCAACAGGGATTATGGTCACTTCGGAAAATAACAGGTGGGATAAAAAAGGGGCCCTTTATTTAAAATCACATGACTCGGCGGATGGTGCTCTAATCGTCAGCCAGGCAGTTTTCCCCTTTTTGGGATAATACAAAAAAACCTCCCGTTGGATGAAGACCATCTCTTCTGAAAAATCAGGCCTTTTCCCAAAAATCATCCCAATTGTTCACAAATGCTATGCTTTTTGCACACCAGGTTTCTAGCCAACGTGAAAGGAAACAATCTACTATAAATCACATCCCCCCTATAAATTTTTGGTAAAAGGGGCCAGATACAATTAAATTCCGACATTTTTTTTTGCTTTGGTGCAAAAGTGAAATTCCTTTAATACCTCAGATTTGTAAATAAATATCATTGGGGGACTCGCAATAAGGTAGATCTTCTTCGGAAAGGTAATCCCTTTTTTCCCGAAATCTTGGCCCCGAATCCTTCATTAACTCGGTTTTAAAATAGTTTGGAATTCTAACATTCCCTATGGAATGATTAACCTTTATTCTCAGTTTCCACAGGCGCCTGGGAGGGGAGTGTTCCCGGGGCTTTGGGGACCTGGGTGCTGGGGGGCTAAATTTTTGGATTCTTAGACCCCCCCTCTTACTGTTCCCCCCTCGCCCTGTGGCTGAATGGGTGCTGCTGATTTGCCCCCCTGACTACAGTGGGACCTGGAGGACTGAAGCCGAATCAGATGAGCGGGTTTTCTAAACAAACAGTCAATCAATTTCCCGGGTTTTCCTAATTATCAATTCCTACGCGGTCCTCAGTCATACCGACCAACTCTAAATTAACTAAACATTTTGGCAGGTGAACTTCCACTTCGGCCGGGAAAACCTGGCTGTACATACGGGACACACAACAAATAACGTCCCTCGATGGGCGACGAAAAGAACTTACATTAAATTTGAATCATCTTTCCCTTTTTTTAGGTGCTTTGGCCCTTCAGCTGAATCCCGTGCTTTAATTTCCACCACCCGCTGGCGATAAAATTTAATTTCTCCCCGGTTATTTCTACTGGTCAGCTGCCCGGGTTTACCTCAGGTGAACTTGCCGGTGCTTTCGAAGGGCTACGTCCTGTGGGGGGCGCCCCGCTCTTCTTCATTTTTGCCCGCTTTTTGTTTCCCCTCGCTGATCGCTCTCTGTTTCCCCTTCGCTGACCCCTCTCTGCTTCTCTGCATAAACCTCCCCATCTACCAGCAATGGGCTTGCCCCCTAGCCTCAGCCCCCTGTGTCTAAAAGAAAAAAAGATCCACCATGGGAGAGTGAGATTAAGTCCCCAAGGTTACAAACACAAAAAACCCAAAAAATGAATATTACCATTAGTTCCTTGGTCAAAAAAAACCCCAAAACCATTAAAAAGTAAATGTTTAGAGGACAAGGAAAAAAGTTTGAACAAAAATAATTTATAAACCAACTTGACACAATTTTTGCCTCTCTTTCCAAAATACAAAAAGGGCGTTAAATTTAAAATGATAATAGTCGATCATTTATGATGAGGCTGGAACCAAGGTTTTTTTCTAAGTGGGAAAACCCGATACTTTTAATTAACAAACCAAAACACAATTTGGGAAAAAAATATAAAGACCCACATTCTACCGAGCAGTAATTAAAAAGCTAAATTTTAATGGCTAGTGAAATGGTTTCCCGATTTATTTATGTGATAAACTTTATCTATTTTTTTAAAAAAAGGGTTTTAGGTTCTTATTTTGCCATATCTTAAACGTCTGATCAAAAAGTGAGCCAAAACTGAAATGAAATGAGCATACTAGAAAAAAGGGGAATGTATAATAAAAGAAAAGAAACAAGCAGCCAGCATGCATGTGACTAAGCTCAGCTTGTTAAACCAGCACTGCTTGTTGACATTAAACTTCTCTCTGTTGAGTGTTTGTCCAGGGTGCAGCATCTTTCTTATAACAGATACTCTGTATACTGTAACAGAAAATATAATCACATACTATAATAGCTGCATCAAGTGTATTCTACTTCTTTTTGTTAAGCTTGTTCTAACTAAAGTCAAAAATTCACATAGTACAAGGCACCGTCATAGGCCACATATGCTGCAGAGAAGCCTTTATTGATTTTGAACAATAAAGCTGTTTACCTCCTAGAATATGGGTTTGGAAGGTGGTAAACCCTCTACTTAATTTTTTTTACTATGCAAATTAATGTAATCGTCAATAAGAGTATGCAAATCAGAATGGAATCAAATTGGTGCGAAACAGTGTGAGATAGGCTTAAGTCGATATTTAAATTCCAATATATTATGAAGTGCCAGATAGTATTTGCTATGGTTTGGATGAGATGTACATGTCTACTGTGAAAGAGATGTTACATCTTGTTAGTGTGTATGTGGGGCTTACAGCTTATTTTATAATGGTCTGACAATATCCATAATTCTCATCAGTGCGGGGTTGACTCACATTTCATTTATTAATATATTTTTAAACTCTTGTACTTGGAATTTCTAGGTCAGATAATTCAGACAAATAAATGCTTACATCATGTTTTTAGGCGCATATATTTTTAAGAAGTCACTGTGCATGGGAAATTCGAAAGATTTGAAAATGGCATATATCACCATGTTATACAAAAAGGATTGATTGGGCAGGTCCAAGCAGCTATAGGCCAGTATGTTTAATATTCATCACAGGTGAATTAATGGAAGGAATTATTCTGTAAAATTTTGAGCAACACCTGACAAGAACAGAGTTTTACTGAACAGTCAGCATGGGTTCAGAAGAGGGAGGTCACGTTTACTAACATGCTGGAATTATTTGGGAAATCAAAGAAAAGGATATGATGAAAGTGGAGCATATGATATTATTTAGCTTGACTTTCCAGAAATCATTTCATAAGGTGCCACATGAAAGGTTGGGTATCAAACTGATTGGTGAAGAATTGTCCCAAACACAGGAAGCATAGGTTATGGTGGAAGGAAACATAATTGGGTGAAGTCAAGAGTGAGTGTTCCACAAAAGATCAGTACTACCACTCGTTAATATATATATATACTGTATATATATATTTATATATATATATTGTGACAGATTGGGCATATCGCTCCTTGAACCCTATTTACGACTCAGACACCAGGTCAAAGTCCAATAGTTGACTTTATTAAATCGCCACAGTGCACAAAGCACCCTCTCCTTCACTTTACTCATATAACAATCACAATAACTAATACACAATCCTCCACTCACAGACGCGTTGCCACCCTTCCCAGCTCAGCTCACCATCTGGGAGCTCCCACAATCCTTTTAAATACCCTGACCTGGAAGCTCCAATCCCCAGTCCATGACTCTCAATCACTTCGGGTCAGATAAAAGTCCTTTTCTTCACCCGGAAGCACGTCATTCCCCTTGTCCACATGTGCTTCTGGGGCAAGAGAAAATACCGTTATTCCCCCTGCAGCTTCTCCTAGTGGCCCCCATGGCATCCAGCAGGGCTGCGTATAAGAACTACAATGTCCATGATGCCCTGCTGGTCTTCTGGAGACCTCCATACTCAGGGAGGGCTCCACCTGGCAACTTGGGGTATTGGCCGGGATAATGACGGTCATACACACAATATATATATAGTCACACTTGGGTCACAGATTTGCACAGAAATACAGGAGGTTGTAGAAACAGGAATTTTATTCAAACACTTTTAAACAAATACTTGTTTCTTTTTCAAAAGCTTTAACGTGCTCCATGACAAGTCAGAGATGATAGTTCGCTAACAGAGAATGTCAGAAAGAGAGAGATAAAAAGCAAAACAATCAATTCCAAAACTGACAGGTGCTGCACAAGGCTTTTAAGTAGCGGAGTACCGTGTGAGGGTCTTTATTATGTGTTATAAGCGCAAGAAGAGAGGGTAAGGCAATGTGAAGGTAGACTGTGTTTCAGGGGTATTCCCAGAGGCGTCTGTGTCCTCTTGGGGTGGGATCACCTCCAGCTTACTAATATATATATATATATATATATATATATATATATAGTGGTATTTGGCGGCCAATGCCCCAGGCCTGCAGATGGAGCCCTCCTGCAGTATGGAGTGCCCGAAGACCAGCAGGAATCATGGACTATGTAGTTTTATACATGGCCTGCTGATTCCACAGGGGCTGCAAGAGGAGCTCAGGAGGCCGAAGAATCATATGTGCCCTATAACCCGGAAGTGCGTCATAGGAAGAGCGACAACAAAGTGGCGTACTTCTGGGGTGAAGAAAAGGACTTGTACCTGACCTGGAAGTGATAAAGAATCACAAGAACTGGGGATTGAGGAACACTTCCGGGTCAGGATATATAAAGATCTGTGGAGGCTCCCAGAGGCGAGCTGAGCTGGGTGGAAGGGTGGCATGCGTCTGGGAGTGGAGGATTGTATTTGTGATTGACCATGAGACCGCCTAGTCCCTTCTGGGCAATCTACCTAACATAAATGAAACAGTCCTCTTTGTATTTAGGGTTCTCACGGAAGGATTTGATGATGATGGTCACGTGACTTCTGGCTTTTAGTCCATCACTGTTGGAGCATCATAATGCTTTGAGTAGGTGGTGGTGGCGCAGGCCACCACCATGTAAACCGGAAAAGAAGAAGTGAAGAAAAAGAGAGGTAGGGGTTAGTTAATTAGGGGCCAGCGCCGGAGGCTGCCGGGAGGGGCAGCTGGCACTTCCATGCCAGCTGGGCGTGGGCAGAGGAGGAATGCCAGGAACACCTGGGGCTCATCCGGGGACTGTTTAAAGGGCCCTCTCCATTCATTCAGCGCTGGAGTCGGAGGAGGAAGGACAAGCACAGAGGAGGTGTGGAGGGCCCGAAGACATTTGTGGCCAGGACTTTGTTTGGGGTTTTGTGCACGTGACTGGGTTCTGAGTGACCATTGACTGGGGTCTGTGTAACCTGTGCAATCTGTAAATAATTGTGTAAATAAACTTGTGGTGGTGATTTACAACATGTCCGCCTGTCTTTTCAGGGCCGCGTCCACAATATATATATATATATATATATATATATATATATATATGTATATATATACACATACATACATACATACATAGCAAAAGCTGGTTAAATTTGCACATAATGCCAAACTAGATGGATTGGAAGTATAACACAAAGGAAGTAAAATTGGGAGGTCTGAAAATTGAAAATACACCTTATGAGAAGGAATTATGAATTGTAGTGGACTCAAAACTATCTGACAGATAGTGTTAGAAGCCATTAGAAGGATAACCGAATGTTATAGCAGGATGTGTTGAGTACAAGTCCATGGAAATTATGCCCAAAACTTTATAATACCCTGCTTATACCTCACCTGAGGTCTGACAGAACCTAACTGGTCTCTAGACTACACAAAGGACTAGCAGCACTGGAAAGGTCTAGAAGACAAACTAGGCTGATTCCAGGGCTACAGGGATGAGTTATGAGAAAGATTTGAAAAGAGAAAAAAACTGAGCCTTTCAGTTTAGAAAAAGATTGAATGGATGACTGAAGTGTTTAAAATTAGTACAGTCAGATGAAAAAAGTTTTTAAAT
>NW_024384456.1:0-7500 GCF_016835505.1 Polypterus senegalus
TATATAATTTGTGTGTGTGTATGTATGTATGTGTGTGTATATATGATGTAGATAGGTATGTATATATATATATATGTATGTATGTGTATATATATATATATGTGTGTGTGTGTGTATATATATGACAGCAGCAATCCAAGCTGTGAGAAAACAGTAAAAAGGAGGCGTGTCAGACGTCGTGGTACATTTTTTGATGCAGCTACGAAAACAACTTTGTGACGCTGCCACCAAATACACAAAACAATTACTTTGACAATCATGTTACATTATTTTTAAAATGTTTCCTTTTCTTTTCATAACTTCTTTAACACACGACATCGCATAAGCGGCTATTTTGCTATATATATATATCACAGCGACACTCATAACAGTGACAAAACAATTACATTGACAATCATGTTACGTTATTTTCAAAATGTTTCCTTTTCTTTCTCTTTCCTTCTTTAACACACTACTTCTCCGCTGCCAAGCGCGGGTATTTTGCTATATATATATATATATATATATATATATATATATAGATAGATAGAGATATATATACTGTATATAGATAAATATGAGAACAACATATATATATATTATATATATATATATATATATATATATATATATAGATATATATATAGATTGATAGATATGAGAACAACACTCATATCAATGACAAAACAATTACATTAACAATCATGTTACGTTATTTTTAAAATTTTTCCTTTTCTTTTTCGTACCTTCTTTAACACACTACTTCTCCGCGCGAAGCGCGGGTATTCTGCTAGTATATATATATATATATACACACATTAATACATATATATACACATTTATATATATATATATATATATATACACACACACATTAATATATATATATATATATATATATATATACTGTACACACACATTAATATATATATATATGCACACATTTTTTTTTTATTTACGTGTCCTGTTCGGCTGTGAAGCAATCAGAATTGATGTCTGAATGCTGGCGACTAGCCTTACAGTTTTTCTCTCAGGTGGAGCGTTACAGCTTCTGCTGACGTCACGCCTGATACCAAAACTTTATTAAAAATATTTTTAGATGTTTTAAGATTCGAACCGGACACGGAGACAAAAGTGAAAGAAAAGAAGAGAGAGAAGGAAGAGATGGAGGTAAAGGGGGAGGGGGGGGGTTTCGTATAGAATAAACAATAAATGAACCAGAATCCGCTTCTAGACCTGCAGAAAGAGAGGGGGAAAAACAAAAAAAACACAAGACAAAAACATTGCTGCATCAGCTACATGAAGATATATAAAAGTAAAAATGTTTGCTGACAATCATACAGTAATTATTACTGAGGCATTTAAGGCCACCACAACCTTAGATCATGTGCTGAAGATGTCCAAGTCATACTTATGAAATCACCATGTGAGCACCTGTGTGTGTACGCACGCTTGTATGTGTAAGGTTTCTCTATAGGAGCATCCAATAGTGAGTGTGAAGGGCCACAGACCTGCCCCCAAAAACGTGCGGAAGATGGAGGGAGTTCCAAGCCCAGAGATCCAGAGGTCACCCCAGAGCGTGGAGACCCCAGGGAGGCCGTCACCAGAGAAGCCCCAACCCCCACCGAGAGGCGCAGAGGATCACCCGGGGTCACAACCAGCAGCCGGCAGAGTCCCGGAGATATCAACGGCAAGCCCTCAGGCCCGCCGCAGCCGCTCTCCCCGAGTCGGCCGGGCCCGGAACCCAGCAGCCCGGGACCCGAGGGCACCCACCCGCCGAGGATCCAACAGAGCCCAGGGAACCAGATCCCACCAGGCAGCCACCGGGAGAGACCAGACAGATGCTTAAGGCAGGGGGAGGGTAGGCAAAGATGTTGTAGTATTGCCAGATGTCCCAGGAGAGGGGAGGAGTCCAAAACCCCACCTGACATATACAGTCACACACAAACACAGTCATACACTCCCTCCCTCATGCTCTCACATACACATACAACCCAAGACTTACAAGGATGTACGCCAGACACCCATTCACACTCCCCACACACACCCTACCTAACTCTGGTCCCGGTGCTGCCGTACCTGAGGTACAGCCATTCCTGGACGTCAGAGTTAGCCCCGTTCCGCAGGGGTAATAGTGAGCAGGCACCCCATCCAACGTAGAGCAAAGCAACCCACCACTCCAGACCACAGGCAGACGGCCAGCTCCCACTCCTAGCCTCCAGCCCCGGCAGCTAACTGAGAACAGAGTGTGATAAGACCTCTAGTCTCCCTCCGCCTGCTCTAATGTAGTGTTGGTGTGTGCTGATAAGGTGCATTTTGTGGTTGGGGGCAGGCAGTGCCGGCACCATGTGGCCTACACCAGCTGATGCCAACACACAGCCCCACCTCCCCCCCAAAACTCTCCGTGACTAGGTGCAGTTCAAAATTGGAAGTGGACACCGCACTCGGAGTGAGGCTGAAATTTCCCCACCGGATGCCGTTGAGTGTGCCCACTCCCAAGGCCCTAAGTGTGCATTTGTGTGGAATGTTTTTTGTGGAAGTGTTTAATGTGCAAATAAAATTGGGGTGTAGGCTGCCACAGGACTGCGGAAACGGGATCCATACCCGCACCCCCTGACTTACCCACACCCCAAGGCCCTATGTGCATGTTTGTGTGATGATGTGAAGGAGCAGGAGGAGGGAAATGTCTGAGGATGGGGAGGAACGGCTGAGGGGCCTGAGCCCTCCAGGGAGCCAGCTCCCCTACTGGCCCCAATAGGCACCTCCGTTCCCAAAATCCACCCGGGCACGGAGGCCCCAGCCTATCTAGCCATGGCCCGAAGCAGCAGCATCACAGAGCCCCACGGAGTCTGAGGCCACCAACCCACACCACCCCAGCAGAATATTTACTCCCATCCCCACATTTACTCAACATTCAGATTAAGTAAGACATAAGACACCCAGGATAAAGCTGATCCTCCCTCCCGGACATCCCCTCCCCATGGTGGAACTGCCGCACGTTCGCCCTCTTCCCGCAGCGTACATGCCAGGACCCAATCCCCAAGGCCCCACCCATATCCCCATCCGGGACGGCCGCCCCAAACCCTAAGCCACCAGGCCCACACCCAGACCAACCCAGGGGCATTGCGGCCACTAGGCAGCGACCGCAGCCACCGTCAAGACCCCCCTAAGGACCTACACACAACCACCAGAAGCCCACCCCGGAGGTAACCCAAGCACCACCAGAGTCGGGCAGCAGCCCCCCAGCCCAAGACCCCCCCAGTGAACCCACCCCAGGGATCCTCCAGATACTCCAAGCTCAGACTCTCCACCACATCAACCACAGCATCCCGCAGGACCATATCAATGACCCTCCATCATCGCTATGTGATGGAACCGATCAAAGGAGCCCAGAGAGATTGATTTGAAGTGGAGGCAGAGGCTGTCTCAAGTGTAATATGATCCAATAAAAGATTTCTATACTGGTTAATGCAAAGATTATCTTTGTTTTTCCAGTTTATGAGGATAGTTTTCTTAGCGATGCATATGGCAGTGAGAACCACGTGAACCAAATTTGTTTCAATCGGGACATCCTCTAGGTTCCCCAGCAAGCAAAATGAGGGGGAAGTTGGGATATCACATTTCAGACACTTTGACAGGTCTTCACATACTCTATACCAGAATCCCTGAACAGGTGGACATGACCACAGTGCGTGGATATAACTGTCAGGAATGTTGTCTGTGCAGTGTGTGCAGGTGTCAGATGGCACAAATCCCATCCTGAACATCCGATGACCTGTATAGTGTACTCTGTGTAGAATTTTGTATTGAATTAGTTGTAAATTGGGGTTTCTGATCGTTTTAAAAGTTTTTAAACAGGTTTGGGACCAGAAAGTCTGATCAAAGCTAACTAATAGATCCTCCTCCCATTTGCCTATAGGAATTGCTATTGTATCATCTATTTTGGTCAATGTTTTATATACTTTAGACAGTAATTTGGGGTGTTTGAGATTACAGAAGTCTAATACCCTTGATGGTGTTTGTAATTCTACTTTAAGATTAAATTTTTCTTTAACTACTGATTTAATTTGGAGATATTCTAAAATCTATTCTTGTCTATCCCAAATTGGGAGACTATTCTGTTAAATGGAATGAAATCCAATCCTTCAACTATGTGTTCCATGTATAGAATTCCTTTACTTTTCCAGTATGGGAGGTTCATCATTTTATTGTTTTGCAATATGTCAGGATTATTCCAGATGGGTGTGTGTCTGCATGGAATTAGTGAAGACTCCGTCATTTTTAGATATTCCCACCATGCTGTCAGTGAGGTACTGATATTAATACTTTTAAAGCTTTCATGCTTTCTTATTTTTGAGCTAATAAACGGTAGGTCCGAAAGCTCTATAGTATTGCAAAGTGTCTGTTCTACATCTAACCAGGACTCATCCAGCGGGTTATGTTGCAACCATCTTGGTATATATTGGAGCCTGTTGGTTAAGAAATAATGATAGAAGTTGGGTAGATCCAACCCTCCTCTATCTTTGGTCTTCTGTAGTGTTTTTAAGCTAATTCGTGGAGGTTTATCCTTCCAAAGGAATTTAGTGATGGAGGAGTCCAGGGATCTAAACCAATCAGATGATGGCTTGTTTGGGATCATAGAAAATAAGTAATTGATTCTTGGTAAAACCATCATTTTAATTGTGGCAACCCTCCCCATAAGTGATATCGGTAAGGATTTCCATCTAGCAAGATCATCTTCCACTTTCTTTAATAGTGGGATGTAGTTTAGTTTAGTTAGATCTGCCAGCCTGGGAGACACATGAATGCCCAGGTATGTAATATTCCCTGATTCCAATTGTGTATTAAGGGAATTGACAAAAGAGAAATTAATTGGAAGAACTGTGGATTTTAACCAGTTTATTGAATAATCTGAAACTCTTGAAAAGGAGTTTATTAGTTCAATTGCCTGGGAGAGAGAGGATTGAGAATTCTGAAGATAAAGTAACACGTCATCTGCATAAAGACTGATTTTATGTTCTATGTTCTTACACTTTATGCCTTTAATAACTGTAGTTTGCCTGATTGCTGCTGCTAGTGGTTCAATAAAGATAGCAAATAGCGAGGGGGAGAGAGGGCATCCCTGCCTGGTCCCCCTCTGAAGACAGAAGCTATCTGATGTTTGGTCATTTGTCCTGACGCATGCTGTTGGTGAACTGTATAAAATTTTTAACCAGTTTATGAAGAAGTTTCCAAAACCAAATTTATGTAAAGTTGCAAATAAGAACTTCCAGTTAACTCTATCAAAAGCCTTTTCTGCATCGAGAGATAATATACTGGTTTCCATGTTTCTGCTATAAGAAAAGTCTATTAAGTTGAGTAATCTACGTGAATTTGTGGATGAATGTCTCCCCTTAATGAAACCAGTTTGGTCTGGATGTATTATGAAAGGGGTTACCTTCTCTAATCTTTTTGCAAGGGCTTTACAAATTATTTTCAGGTCAACATTAATAAGAGAAATTGGGCGATAGCTGGTAGGAAATATAGGATCTTTGCCTGGTTTTAACAGGAGACTAATGTTGGCTGAATTCATGTTTGGCTGTAGTCTACCATTTTCTTGTATTTCACACATCATTCTGAAGAATGTTGGCGCCAGAATGATCCAGAATTCTTTGTAGAACTCTGCTGGAAACCCATCTGGACCTGGAGCCTTCCTATTAGGCATGGAGTTAAGAGCTTCCTGAAGCTCATCTGATGTTAATGGCGAGTCCAGGACTGTAGCTTGGCTATCTGATAATTTAGGAAGTATTATCCTGTCTAGAAACTCATTGATCTCATTATCTGATGGGTTAATCTGTGGTGAGTACAAGGTTTTGTAAAAATCTCTGAAAGTGTTGTTTATTCTTTCAGGGTCATATACTATATTCCCAGTTGAGTCTTTAACAGCAGATATGGCAGTTTTCTCTTTGTTTATTTTTAACTGGTTGGCTAAAACTTGCCTGATTTATTACCGTGTTCAAAGTTTTCTATTCGTAGTCTTTGTGCTAAAATTGTGTTTTTGTCAATAATTCCTTTAAGTTCTAGTTTACTTTTACGCAATTTGTTTTGTAATTCTTCTTCTGGGGATGCCTCTAGAGACTTAATGATTTCTTCTAATTCCTGAATACGTTTGTTTTCTATTTTTTCTTATGTGATGAGAAGGAAATTATTTTACCTCTCATCACTGCTTTCCCTGCCTCCCAGAGAACAGATGCTGATGTTCCAGGAATGTCATTGTGTTCTAAATATAAAGCCCACTCTTTTTTATAATATTCCACAAAACCTTCATCTTTAAGCAGTGACGTATTAAACCTCCAGTTTTACCTGATGGGATTGTTTTCTTATTTAACAGAGTTAAAGAAACTGGAGCATGATCGCTGACAACTATAGGGTGTATCTCAGTGTCTGAAATGTCAGCCAATAATGAGCTGCTGACTAGAAAATAGTCCAAACGTGAGTGAGAGTGATGAACATGTGAGAAAAAAGTATACTCTCTACGGCTGGGATAAAAAGATCGCCATGCATCACAAAGCCCATAATCACTCATATACTGTTTGACTATATTAGTGGAATGCCAACTGCGCTGAGTCCCAGCTGTACTGAGCCTGTCTGAAGAATGATCCATCCAAAAATTAAAATCTCCGCAAGTATAAGTGGACAGTCCAAGTGTTCGGAGAGTACAGAGAAAAATTATGAAAGAATGCGGGTCATCTATGTTTGGACAGTATATGCTAACAATACATAAGCTTTGATTTTGTATAGATAGTTTTAGTATTATAAATCTACCATCTGGATCTGAGACTGTGTCCAATACTTTGAAATTTGTATTTTTGTGTATTAAAATAGCTACACCTCTTTGTCTAGAGTTATAGGCGGCAGAGAACAGTGTGGGAAACTCAGATGTTTTAAGTTCATCTGCAACTGTGGCAGACCTATGAGTCTCTTGTAATAAGACAACATCTGCCTGCAGTCTTTTAAGCTGATCAAAAATCTTTAATCTCTTCTCTCTAGAGCCAGTTCCATGAACATTCCAACTGACAAACCTTAGTGTACCCATAGTTGTGTGTGTGATTAGCTAATGTATGGTGCCTTCAGGTGAGTTAGTTAAGTAAATAAATGTATAATTTAATCTGAAGAAAAAAAAATTAAAAAAATAAAAATAAATATATATATATATAAATAAAAATAAAGCAATAAATAAGTAAATAAAAATATATGCATAATAATGCTAATAACAATAATAATATTATTAATGCTGATGATAATAATAATATGAATGCTGAAAATAAATAATAATAATAATAATGCTGATAATAATAGTGCTAATGATAATAATAAAAAAATAAAAATACTAATAATAATAGTGCTGATAATAATAATAATAATGCTGATGATAATACTAATGCTGATAATAATAATAATCATTCTGATAATAATACTAAAGCTGATAATAATCAGACAATAATAATAATAATAATAATAATAATAATCAGACAGAACCAA
>NW_024384457.1:0-25000 GCF_016835505.1 Polypterus senegalus
GTCGGTGCCTGTCGCGGCGGCAATCCCCAAACCCTGAGGCCCCGGGGAAGACCCAGGACACGCTGGAGGGACTATGTCTCCCGGCTGGCCTGGGAATGCCTTGGGATTCTCCCAGAAGAGCTGGAAGAAGTGGCCGGGGAGAGGGAAGTCTGGGCATCTCTGCTTAAGCTGCTGCCCCCACGACCCGACCTCGGATAAGCGGAAGAGGATGGATGGATGGATGGATGGATGAACCTGCCCAACTTTTGTAAGTAAGCTGTAAGGAATAAGCCTGCCAAATTTCAGCCTTCTACCTACACGGGAAGTTGGAGAATTAGTGATGAGTCAGTGAGTGAGGGCTTTGCCTTTTATTAGTATAGATAGATACATATATATAGTATGTAGATTATGGTACATAGGGCGCGGTGATGCAGTGGGTAGCGCTGCTGCCTCGTAGTTAGGAGATCTGAGTTCGCTTTCCGGGTTCTCTCCATGTCTGCGTGGGTTTCCATCCAAAGTCCAAAGACATGCAGGTTAGGTGCATTGGCGATCCTAAATTGTCCCTAGTGTGTGCTTGGTGTGTGGTTGTGTATGCCTTGTGGTGGGCTGGCGCCCTGCCCGGGGTTTGTTTCCTGCCTTGCGCACTGTGTTGGCTGGGATTGGCTCCAGCAGACCCCGTGACCCTGTGTTAGGATATAGCAGGTTGGATAATGAATGGATGGATTATGGAATATACTGTATGATGTTTCTAGCTATTATAATATCTATAACTGTGGTATACTGCACCTGACTAATAACTGGAAACACGCTTCCTGCCATATCTTCCTGCACTTCAAAACAAGTCATCTGCCTGAAGATAAGAGAGTCCAGGCCCAGCAAGTGCTTGGATGGGAGACCAACCAGGAAAAGCTTGGGTTTCTGCTGGTAAAGGCGATGGTGAAGCCAGCAAGGGGGTGTTTACCTTGTTGTCTGTGTTTGAATCCCAATCAGGCACGCACCTGATGGGGAGGGGGGAAAGCCATGACACTTGTCAGGGTCCCGAGCTAGATAGGGGCCCGCCCTTTTTCGAGTTTTTTTTTTCTTTTTTTCTCAAAAGGTCCATTATTAACGCACATATTTGAAACACGAAAGGGGCCCGAACTCTGTCAGCTGCCTGGGGCCCAGAATTTCCTAGGTGCGGGCCTGATCCCAATGCCCACAGTGCAGTTACAGGGACCTGGTGCTGTTAAAATGGCACCGTCCTTCAGATGAGATGTAAAGTTGAGGTCCTGACTCTCTGTGGACATAAAAGATCCTTGAGAATCCTTTGAAAATGAGAAGGGTGTGCTCCAATATCCTGGTTAATTTGTCCACCAAGACCTGGTCATTCTGGCCCCCTAATCATCCCCTGTATATAATGGGCTATCTCTCTCACCCCTATGCCACCTAATTGCTAATGTGTGTTGAGCAAACCTCCAGGTGGATGCTGCACATTGGTGGTGGTTTGAAGTGGCTCCACATTGTCTTTGTCTATCTATCTATTATATAGTGTCTTTCATATCTATCTATCTATCTATCTATCTATCTATCTATCTATCTATCTATCTATCTATCTATCTATCATATAGTGCCTTTCATATCTATCTATCTATCTATCTATCTATCATTATATAGTGCCTTTCATATCTATCTATCTATCTATCTATCTATCTATCTATATATCTATTATATAGTTCTTTCCTATCTATCTATCTATCTATCTATCTATCTATCTATCTATCTATCTATCATTATATAGTGCCTTTCATATCTATCTATCTATCTATCTATCTATCTATCTATCTATCTATCTATTATATAGTTCTTTCCTATCTATCTATCTATCTATCTATCTATCTATCTATCTATCTATCTATCTATCATTATATAGTGCCTTTCATATCTATCTATCTATATATTTTAAGGGGCAGAGTCAGGTGTCCTTACTGGATGGTTTCTTGGTACTGCAAGGAATGAAGGAGAAGGCAAATCTAATGATAGTTCCCCCTCTTGTCCCAGTGGGATATTCCATACTCCAACGCACATACAGTACATAACAATATAAATATATACAGTACACATACCAGTATGGAAGGTCATTAGTTGCCCAGCAAGAAGGACACCATACAGGAGGGAACCGATGACGGCCAAGTTGAGTGGTGTTTCTGAGGCAGGGCTAATGGAAGCTCAATGGGAGACGGGTCCTCTAGTGGACTGGGTGGCGATGCTCCACTGGTGTGCTCCTTACAGGTTCATGGGAGTTGTGGTCCGGGTGTCCTGAGGCCCAGAAGTGTTTCCAATGTGCAATGCTGTGGTGCCAATCTGCAACCAAACCCCCCCGCCCCCAATAGAATTGGAGTTGGGTGGAGGTGGAATTGTTTTCCTAGTGGAAGAATAGGAGGACAGGAGAAGGAAGGCTTGGATTGCATTGTGCTGTGCTGATTAAAGCAGCGAGTTGAGGTTGTGTTATAATTAAAATATCTTTATTTGAACCTGGGACTGTGTGTTGGCAGCTGTGTCTTGGGTTTCGGGGGCACTGGTATTTATTCATAAATAACAGGTTGTAGTGTCGATGCGTGATGTGTGTGCCCCAGAGCAGCCCGTTCTGTTGGTATATTCAGACTCTTTGTCAGGGCTGTCCTCTTTGCAGTACTTGGCACATCCGAGCCCCGGCATCACAACTTTCAGATCACAAACAGAAGTTCAAGTATTGTATGTGTATACTTAGAACATGAGAAATCGCAAAGCTAGGCGATTACAATAAGGCAGTACAGGTAGTCCCCAGGTTATGGACATCTGACCTACGACATACAAAAGGGGCTGCAGCTGCGACACATGCGCCTCAGTAACTGCTGCTCCGTTATCTTCAGCCTGGGGACGCTGCAAGCGGTGGCTGGACGGAGGCTGCAGGGGGGCGATTTGGCTGCTTGCGCAGTGTAGCGTCCCTCGGGCGGCTCCCGGCGGCAGTGGTTTCACTGCCCACCCCCCACACACGGCCTCCCGTTCGTTCTCGGTGGGTGGCTGGTGATGCTGCAAGCGGTGACCCGGTTGTGGCTGAATGGAGGTCATTGAGGGTGAACGGGGTGGCGGGGGGTAGCATTGTAGTGTGCCTTGGCAGCATACTGTAGTGGAGGTGACTGTGAGGTGGGCTCGTGATGAACCACCCGTCGATGCCCCCATTCATTCTCAATAGCAAGCCTGCTTGTACTGTTACGCACATAGCAGGAAGTTGTCTCCTGTCAGTACAGGGTGGTCCAGATCTAATTATGCAGATCCAGATCGCCTGGATGACTTTGATTTATGTGGGGACGATTCCAGTTCGGCACGAAGACGATTCTTCATGTCGTCAGTTCACACACTTCTCGATGGCCCGGGATTTTTCGGGTGATTTTCTATGTAATAAACTGAATAAGTTATAGCGTAATGAAAATTGCATAATTAGATCTGGACCACCTTATACATCAGACGTGTTGATGACGGGTGCCTTCCTGCTGTGATAGCGTGTACTGTATAGCGCTGTGCAGAAGAGCTCATCTTAATCTTTTGTCTTCACACAAATCTGATGCTAGTGCTGGAGATACAGTAAAGAAGAGAAAAACCATCACCATTGAAAATCAAGTAGAAATAATAAAAAGGTCAGAGAGAGGTGACACTCCATCATTCATTGGCAGAGCACTTGGTTACAGTCGGTCAACAATAGCATTTATTAAAATAATGGACCTGTTCAGACTTACATACTAACTCAACTTCAGTACAAACCTACAGTCCCTATCTCGTACGTAACCCGGGGACTGCCTGTATTTGAAAATTTAAGGTTGATCTTTGTAAATCTGTAAGATACACTCACAGGTCTTTTCATACATTTCCATACAAATACACCATTTTGTCAAAAGAAAAACCATAATTAAATCAAATGTGGAAGTTTAAACAAAGTGTAGTTGTTAATCTTCACCTTGTTAACCAAGAAAACAAAGTCCGTGTACATGGAGATGTATTTTCTCCAAAAAAGGAAATGAAAATCGAAATTTTAATGCAATCTCTCTTTTGCCGTTTATTTTTCAAAGTCTACGCCCGTCTTGGTATTGATGCCCTATTTTTCAGGCCAAAGGAAACAACAAAATAAATGTTTCATACGAAGGGTCAACTTAACCGGGAGCTCCACCCAGGGAATCACCCCCTGCAAAAAATGACACCTTCTTCCAGGAGTCTGGGCATCTTATGGATGGGGAACCGGAAGGGGCGGGGTCAGGTGCTCTCACTGGGTGGTTCCTTAGTGCTGACAAGAAGGGGCGGAGTCAGGTGCCCTCACTGGGCAGTTTCTTGATGCTGACAAGAAGCGGCGGAGTCAGGTGCACTCACTGGGCGGTTCCTTAGTGCTGACAAGAAGGGGCGGAGTCAGGTGAACTCACTGGGCGGTTCCTTGGTGCTGACAAGAAGGGGCGGAGTCAGGTGCAGACAGAGAAAATGATGTTAATGACAGCACCCCTTATTGGCCAAGCAGGTTATTACAAAAACTTAAAAATGTACAATTTCATTTTCCACACACATAAGAGTCATTTGTGAAAATTTTAAAAATAAAATTAAATCCTCCTTTAATCTTTTCATTTTCCATACCCATCTGGGAGTGCCAGTGCCATAATTAAAATAAAAACACAATCCCCATTTTAAATGTGCTCTTTTTGACATGAATATTTAATGGCTACAATGAAAATAGTGAGAATTCCATTTTTTTTTAGGTTTGCAGTACATATGTGACAAATTTGAACCCAAAATTCAAAGCGGATAAATCAATCTCAAAGTCTCCGTTTGGATTTTCATTTTAAGCCTGAACAGCAATGAGGCTGCAGAAATGAAAAGCCAAACACAAAGGCGCACTGGCGCCACCTGCTGCTCATTGCATTTTCATTTTCAGGTTCTCAACATGCAAATATATTTTAATTAGTGTGCATCAATGGGCGTGGCTATGGCTTCAATACCTGACATGCTTTTGGAAAGTACCAGCAGCTTAGACTGAGATAGAAAGTGGTGTTCGTGAAGCAGTGAGAGAGGTAATGGAGTTGGAGGACTTTATAAGGTGAACATTTTATATTACTTAGAAGTGATCTGAGATTTTAGGCTTGGAGATGTCAAGACTTTCACCACCGTGGAGGTAAAATGATGTTGTCGAGCAGAACGTACTTTTCTGTACTCCCTCAGGTGGGTGTGCCTCTCTCATCAGATTGGCACACTTTGGTTTCAAATTACGAAAACTGATCCTGATACCGCGCATCTCTGCCATATTTAATTTTTGCCACCCTAATATCCTAATATCATAGCCGGCCTGTGCGCTGGTACTGTGAGTGCTGTGCAGAGTGGAGGCAGACCCTCTGTATTTTTCCCAGTTGATTCTGGTGTTCGTCAGCGGTGTGTTCTGCTCCAACTCTATTCAATGCTGGCATGGACTGGGTGTTGGGCAAGGTGGAGGGGCATCTGTTGGTGAAGAAAGAATAATGGATCTTGGCTTTGCTGACGATGCTGTGATCTTCTCGGAGTCAATGGAGGCTCTGATTGGGGCGCTCGAGAGATGGAGTGAGGGGTCTGAGTGTCTGGGCTTGTGAGGGTCCTGATAAAAACCAACACCCAGGCCTTTAATGACCTCTCATGGGCACAGCAGCAGTGTGTGTCTGTCTGCGGAGAGAGTGTCAACCTTATTGAGAGGTTTACTGACCTCGGCAGTGACATTCATGTGACTCTGATGACTCTTCCTATGAAGTCAGTAGACAGATTGGCAGAGCATGGCGGGTCATGAGCTCGCTGGAAAGGGGTGTGTGGCACTCCTGATATCTGCAAAAGGATGAAGGTCCAAGTCTTTAGAGTCCTGGTGCTTTCTGTCTTACTATATGGTTGTAAGACATGGATGCTATCCAGTGACCTGAGACGAAGACTGGACTCCTTCGTGTGTGTCTTTGTGTTCCGTTTGTTTGACTTTGTGTTGCTCATGGAGTCTCGAATGAGGCACATGACCTGCATTGTGAGGGTGCGTCAGTTACGGCACTACGGCCATGTGCCGCGAGTCCCCGAGGGTGATCCAGCTCATAAGATCTTCATTGTTGGCTGGACCGGGCCAAGGGGTTGCCCATGTAACACCTGGCTGCGGAAGACAGAGGGTCATTTCCATGGGGGGTGGGTCTGTCTGGGGGGTTGCCAACCAAGATCCCGAGCTGTTTCATCGTGTGGTGGGTGCGGCAACATGCTGTATACCAGTGCCTGCTCCCCAGCTTGACTTTACTTGACTAATATCCAGCTGGTCGCTTGCATATAGAAGCAGCCATGGTATCCTTCCACTATAGACATCTGTTATTAACGTGGTCTTTGTGTTTTTGTGTCTCCTGACAGTGTGAGTCTTGTTGTCGGGGCTCCCAAAGCCAACACTAGCCAGCCTGGCATCACAGAGGGTGGGGCCGTGTTCCTTTGTCCTTGGTCATCAGGAGGAGGGCAGTGCCAAGTCCTTTCATTCGACTCCACAGGTGAGGTTAATGGCAACTCTGTGAAGTAAGCAGACTTCCTAAGCCCCCACAAGATCAGCATTTACATCTTGTTTCTCATGTCCCACGCCACAGGTGATAAAACGTACCTGGATGAGGCACAGCAGACCTTACAGACCAACAAGTCTCACCAGTGGTTTGGAGCCAGCGTGCGATCTGAACAGTCTCACATTGTGGTAAGCAGAAAAGAGAAAAAGACAACTTATGAGACTTGTAACCACAAGGGGGCACCACTGAGCCCCAAATCACAGGCACAGTTAATGCCCAACATATATTCCAGGTTCAAATTAACAATGTTCTTCTCCGGGGCACCAGCAAAAATAGACCAAAGCACAATTCTGCTTCCACCTCCACCAGAGTGTTGCCTACCGCCTACCGCCACCGCCTCCCGACTCGTTTAAGTGAGGCAGTGGGTTCTCTTTTAAAGTTGACCAGGGAACTGCTTGTGGTCTCCTGCCCAGGTCATTGGGAGCACATGCGAGTTGTGTGGAAACCAGGGCAGTCCTCCAAGCACAGTGCCCTCTGGTGGGATCCAAGGACCCTACAACTGGGTTTCCGGACTCCAACTCCCATGCCACCCTGTCTTAAACTGGTCCTGCCTTGAGGAACACTGCCACCTGTCATGTGAGGGAATGAACTGCATGCCCCTGCTCACTTATTCTCCTTTGGCCGGGCAAGAGTCCTTCTCTGATCTTGGCCAGGAAGCCTGTCCTTCCTTCCTGGCACTTACAGACTACTAACATGTGACAATAAATGAAGGGGGTGGGCAGGGTTGAGGGGGCTTTGTTAACAGCCCCAGAAGTCCCAGCTTGCACATCACTTTCTTGCTTTTCAAATGAATTGGTTTCCTTCTAAAGTAGGTGGCATGTTTGCGGGCGAGTCCTTAAGCCCTGAACAGCTGTGGAGCCACCAGAATCTTACAAGTGCTAAGATCTGCTTTGTTCTGGAATTTCTTATAACGTGTCTCCTTTTGCACTTTTTAGAATACCCTGCTTTATTTTTTATGATGCAAAATTCATTTTGCTCATTTAGATTTTCTTCATTTTTGTTTAAATATACAGTAGTTCACGTCTTCCCACAATGCCCTTTTTGTTTTCATGGGCGCCGCTATTTTGTTACTGGCTTCTAGCCGTGTTGCTATTTGAGGATGATGGGAGATGTGTGACCCGTGACTTCACCGCTGCAGTGCTATTGTTAAGGGATTTCTCCTTTAATTGAGTGAAATAATGACAATGGAAACTCCTTTTTCATTGTTTTCTCAGATGAAGGGATCTGTTTTTCTTATCAGTGTCAGGATGTGGGCTGAAGTTGGGGGTCTTATAGTCTTTTCTTATTATGGAAGCCATTTTGTTGATGGTTGTTAGGGTCGCATCCAGCATTTCTAGGGGTGTGGTCTCGAGGGTCATGACCTAGAATTCATCGGCAGACGGGTATAAAAGGTCAGCGTTTGCACCAATCTGTGAATAAATCCTTCTAAATGTTTATTTAATTTAATTTTTGTGATTTATTTCCATGTCTTTCTTGCCTGAATTTTAACTGTGGTTTTTACCTCTCACCCAGGTTATACCTGCTTCATCTTATCCCCAGTTAACTCCAGAAATTAGTTTTCTGTTTTCCTGCCAAGTCCGAGCAATCAGATTCTGATGGATTTTTATATATGGTGGAGAAAAGCAGAAAGACCCCAAAAAAAGAGTTTGGGGTCCTACCCCATATATTAGCAATTACGCTCTTCCTAATGAGGACCGGGCAAGAGACTATTCTGTGAGAGGCAAGTGGGTGGCTTGATAAGCAGGGGACAGGAAGAGGAGGGTCCAGAGGGACCAGGTGGAAGTGAGGTCACTTGGAGGGTGTGGTCCAGAGGCGGATGTGAGGTCACTTGGAGGGTGTGGTCCAGAGGCGGAAGTGAGGTCACTTGGAGGGTGTGGTCCAGAGGTGGAAGTGAGGTCACTTGAAGGGTGTGGTCCAGAGGTGGAAATTAGGTCACTTGGAGGGTGTGGTCCAGAGGCAGAAGTGAGGTCACTTGGAGGGTGTGGTCCAGAGGCAGAAGTGAGGTCACTTGGAGGACGTGGTCCATAGGTGGAATTGAGGTCAGTTGGAGGGCATGGTCCATAGGTGGAATTGAGGTGACTTGGAGGGCGTGGTCCAGAGGTGGAAGTGAGGTCAGTTGGAGGGTGTGGTCCAGAGGGGCAAGTGAGGTTACTTGGAGGGCGTGGTCCATAGGTAGAAGTGAGGTTGTGTGAGTGGCCAAACTCTTCTTTATTAATTGGATGGATTAAAGGGCTCATGGCTAGGAGGCTAAGCAAAGAGTGTTAAGTCAGACTGGAAGGAGCCTCACAGGTCATGAATATGGACCTGCACAGCCATTGTGGGTAACGATGTGGCTCTCGTGTCTCTGGCAGGCCTGTGCACCTCTCTACAGATGGAACGTCATCAAGGCCAATGACGAGTCAGGATCGACTGAAGTGGGCAGCTGCCGCTTGGCACGGATGCAAGGGCAGAAGAGCGAGATTGCGGAGTTTTCGCCCTGCCGCAGCGAGTATACCAATAAATACTACACAGACCGCGGAAACTGTAAGTGTCCTACTACAGTGAAACAGCAGTCCGAGAGAAGCACCAAACACGTAAACGTAATACAATTTGGACAAGAGCAGGCCATTCAGTCCAACAGGCTTACCAATCTGATGGAACTGAGACCCAGCACCACTGACGATGATGAGGGGCTTTAATGCTAATCCACGTGATTTATTGTGAGCTTCTTTATCGTTTTGTTTTGCAGACGGAGATCGTCGGTACTGTGAGGTGGGATTCAGTGTCGACTTAACCAAGGTGGGTTAAAACGGTGGGGTTGGGGACTTACTTCTTCTGGATGGGTGGGGAATTGTCAAGTCAAGTCAAATCAAGTTGGGGAGCATGCACTGGTACACCGTATTGCCGCACCCACTACATGACAAAATTGACAACCTCCCAGGCAGACACGCGGTTCTGTCCCACCCTCTGGAAGTGACCCTCTATCTGCCGCAGCCAGGTGTTAGGTGGGCGACCCCTTGGCCTGGTTCTGCCACTCGGGATCCCAACAGTGAGGATCTTACGAGCCGGATCACCCTCGGGGAAATTCACCACATGGCCGTAGTGCCGCAACTGACGCTCCCTCACAATGCAGGGACTCCATGAGCAACACAAAGTCAAACCAGCAAGACCCTAGGATTTTCCGGAGAGACATACATGAAGGTGTCCAGTCTTTGTCTCAGGTCACTGGATAGCGTCCATATCTCATAAACAGGAAGCACCTGGACTCTAAAGACTTGGACCTTCATCCTTTTGCAGATATCGGGATTGCCACACACCCCTTTCCGGTGACTTCATGACCCGCGTCTACTGACTTCATAGGAAGAGTCACCAGAGTCATGAATGTCACTGCCAAGGTAAGTAAACCTCTCGACGAGGTCGACTCTCTCTGCGGACAAACACACTGCTCTGCCCACGAGTCACTAAAGGCCTGGATGGTGGTTTCCTCACTCAGACCCTTCACTCAGTCTCTCGAGACCCCCGATCAGAGCTTCCATTGACTCAGCGAAGATCACAACATCGTCAGCAAAGTTAAGATCCGTGAATCTTTCTTCACCAACAGATGCCCCCTAGCTGCTGGACCCCACACCCCTGGCCAACACCCATTCCATACAAGCATTGAACAGAGTAGGAGCAGAACACACTGCTGACGGACCCCCAGAATCAACTGGGAAAAACACAGAGGTTCTGCCTCCACTCAGCACAGCACTCACAGTACCAGTGCACAGGCATGCCATATAATTCAGCAACCTCGAGGGGATCCCACGAACCCTCAGGATGTCCCACAGGGCAACTCAATCAACTGAGTTTGCGAAAATTGGCTGCAAAGAAACTCTGCAGATATTCGCGTTTGCGCTCCATGAGAACCCTCAGTGCCAGGATGCAGTCGATGGTAGACTTCTTAGGTGTAAAACCAGACTGTTCTGGTTGCTGGTAGGTCAGCAAGTGATCACGGATCCTACTGAGGATGACCCTAGTGAGGATCTTACCTGGCACTGAGAGTATAGTGGTCTCCCCCTATAGTTGCCCCTATTCAGGTAATCACCCTTCCCTTTCCAGATAGGGGCGACAAGTCCCGTTTTCCAGTCAGTTGGGATAATGCCCGTCTCCCAAATGGAAGCAAAGATTGCTTGCAATGCCAGGAGGACAGCCTGACCACCAGCCTGGAGAAGTTCACACCGGATACCACAGATCCCTTCAGCCTTGACCATACCTCCCCCTCAGCTGGTTCACCTCCTGTGCCATCTCAGTGAGATTGGTGGGTTCACAGCTAATTGGAGGGGAGGAGAGGAGTCGCAGCCCTTGGCTCAATTTAAGAATTGTCAACACTCCTCAATATCCTGGTTCTTTAATGGCTGTGTGGTTCCTTGTAGAGCCATTGCTTGACAAAGAAACACCTCATTCTACGAGGGGCTCTCTTCATATGACATTGTGTGTTTTGAAAAAGTACCTGATACGTGGACGTAGTACGAGGGTGTGGGTGAGAAGTTAAGCAAAATGACTCCTTTGATTGGCTAACTAGGAAGATGACAATATGCAGTCTGCTGAGGCAACTCAGGCCTCTTCATCAGGCGAGATGTCATACAGAAACGGGAGTCCTCTGTGTTTATATGGACACCAGGAGAGATGCAGCTTGGGAAAACGATTAAGTGAGACATCTTAGATGTAAAAAACACATAGACCCCTCCAGGCTAAGATTCATTTAGCAAGAGAGGAGAACAACGTCTAGTCGAGATCTTTGGGTAAGATGACTGTCCAACAATGTCTTTGGACGTTTCTGATGAGTGGATCTGTAGTCAAGTTATCCAAGAGATGCAGACAATCCTCATATCTGGCCATAAAACTCTTGTCTCTGTTCACACCGTGTTGTGACGTGTTCAATTTTAGCACGAGTTTAACTTCCCATTCTCTTCTCTCTTGCTGTGTTCTGAAGTTGCCCATAAGTCCTGGGACTTTAACGTCCCCCTCTCAGTGTCCATGGTTTATTTAATTTAGACCCTGTGGAAGTTCATTCCCTGGCCGAGTGTTTCTCTTACATTGAGTGTAGTGTCGGGACATTTCAGAGGGAGAATCAGGTGGACCACATGAGTTGATCTGTAGGAAAATGACCCCTTTATGTGATGTTCTAGTCAGAAGGTTGGACATTATAATGGAGAGGCTGTGTAGGTGAACACATGCCTATGGGAGAACTTGTGTGAGGGACGAAGCTCACTTATAAGTGGATTGGTATGGGGGTGCCTGTCTACCTTAGGAGTTGTGGTTCATGTGTCGCATTAAATGGCTTCATTGGGATCAAGACATTGGTGAAGGTCTGCCAACATCTTCATGGAGCTAACTGTTCATAACAGATGAGTAGATCGTTTGACTTGGAGGAGACGGTCGGAAAAATATTAGGACAACTCCATCCCCTCATTGCAAAATCAAAATCTTCTGCCATGTTTTGTTCCTTTCTGATTCTTTTTTGTTCCCTCTGTCTTAGGATGGGAAGATTGTGATGGGAGCTCCTGGAGGTTATTTTTTTATGGGTAAGCATTTCCACATTTTTCCACGTCATACTTTCTGGACCCCGTCAAAGTGGAGTTTATTTGATCTCTCCCCGTCTTCATGTGAGTTTTCCACTTGTCATGAACTAGAAGTCCTAAATCATGTAAGTCCCAAAAGCACTTCTGAAAATGCCCACTAGAGGGAGCCTTAAGAGAAGGATTTAGGAGTCGCAGAGAACTGACGCCATCAACTGACAGTCAGTGTGCAGAAGCCATGAAGAAGGCTAACAGAATGTCAGGTTATATAGCGCCTTGATGTTGAAAATTTAATGATGAAATTTAATGGAAATAAATGCAAAGTATAACACGTAGAAGTGGAAATGTTAGATTTGAATGCACATCAGTTTCCAAGTGGTGCGTCAAATCCTGTTGGCTTACTGAATTTTCAACAAATAAATAAATGGGGCGGAGTTACAGTGTGTACGTAACCTGATTGGTGGCAGCCATTAGACAGTTAACAGAACTTTAAGTTGCTTAACTGAGTATTTTCAACAAACGCCAAGAGAGTTTCTTATTTTGAGGGATTATTTCTGACATGGCGAAGCAAACGGAAATATCAGGGCTTTTGAAAAAGCCTCGTTTAGCGATATGGAATGAAAATCCAGGATGCAGAATACAAAGTGTCACACAAACGAGTCACAGACATCATTAAGATTTTGGGCAGCCACCCGGAATTTGTTTCCCCGGCTGCAAAGAACCAGAACCAGAAGTGATAAATACATGACCGGAAGTGACGTCTCCATGACCGGAAGTGACATCATCATTGTCGCCCAAAAAACGGAAGTGACTTCTTCGTGGCCGGAAATAACATTGTCGTCATCGCCAAAAAAAAACGGAAGTGATGTCTCCATGACCAGAGGTGATGTCATCGTCAGAAAACCGGAAGTGACGTCTTCATGACCTGAAAGTGACATCATTGTCGGTGCCAGAAACTGGAAGGTGACATTATCGTGACCGGAAGTGATGTCATCGTCGGCGACAGACACTGGAAGTGTTGTCTTCATGACTGGAAGTGACGTCATCGACGGTGCCCCCAAACCGGAAGTGGCATCTTCATGACTGGAAGTGGTGTCATCGTCAGCACCAGAAAACCGGAAGTGACGTCTCCATGGCCGAAAGTGACATCATCATCGGCGACAGACACTGGAAGTGACATCTTCATGACCAGAAGTGATGTCATCGTTGTCGCCAAAAAAACAGAATTGACGTCTTCATGACCGGAAGTGATGCCATCGTCAGTGGCAGAAAACCGGAAGTGACACCTCCATGGCTGAAAGTGACGTCATTGTCGGCGCCAGAAAATCGGAAGTGACGTCATCATCATCATCTGAGAGAGACAGTCAGCACACTCCACCGCCCCCTGGTCTGGCGTAGATTTACTATTATTTAGGCCCGTTAGCTGTTTCCCATGTGCATGTATGTGACAAGTTACAAGTTACAAAATCAATGCCTTCTCATAGACGCCTTATTTTCTCCATCACAGTTGTCGCTCTTTGTTCGGACTTAAATGTCCGTTTGGTGTCTAAGATGTCAGTTCAAGTCTGATTGACAGTTTTGAGAATGACACAAATCTTAGTTTTCACAAAGTCTGTTGCCTCAGTTTTTATGATGGCAGTTTGCATCGACTCCAGAATGTTCTGACGAGAGATCAGATTAACTGCAAAGTCCCTCTTTGCCATGAAAATGAACTTCATCCCAAAAAACCAACTGCATGTCAGCCCTGACACCAAAGGACCTGCTGACATCACTACAGTGGTCTTCTCGTTAACTCAGGTGAGACGAGGATGAGGCTGAAGGTCACGCTGATTGAGTTACAATAGAGGAGTGAAGAAGGCATCAGGGCGCCCAAGAAAGTCCAGCAAATGCCAGGAGCGTCTCCTAAAGTGGATTCAGCTGTGGGCACCACCGGGGCAGAGCTTGCTCAGGAATGGCAGCAGGCAGGTGTGAGTGAGGTGAAGAATTTTGGAGAATGGCCTGGTGCGCGTCAAGAAGGGCAGCAGAGAAGCTAAGAGAAACATCAGGGACAGACTGACATTGTGAGACTGGACTGCCGAGGACTGCTGGGGTCAAGTCATTGTCTGCGATGAATCCCCTTTCTGATTGAAGAGAAGAGAAGCTGAGCAGTGCTACCATCAATCCTGTGTCACACCAACAGTAAAGCATCCTGAGACCACTCATGTCACGTGGGGTTGCTTCTCAGTTCCAATTAGGCCTAAGAACACAGCCATGAATAAAGAATTGGACCAAAACATCAACCAAGAGCAACTTCTCCCAGCCATCCAAGAATAATTTGGTGACCAACGTGATGGAGCACCGGGCCAGAAGGCCAAAGTGAGAACTGAGGGGCTCAGGGAACAAAACAATGAAATTTGGGGTCCATGGCCAGGAAACATCCCATTGAGAACTTGTGGTCAAGAGGCAGGAGGAGAAAGAAAAACCCACCAACTCTGATTACGCAAGAATGGGCAGCTGCCATCAGTCAGGATTGGGCGCAGAAGTTGAGTGCCAGTCTGTCAGGATGAATTGCAAAGTGGGGGTCTTGAAAAAGAAAGAAGGGCCAACACTGCAAATATGGACTTCATGTCATTGTCAATAAAAGACTTCAAAACTTCTGAACTGCTTGTCATTCTCCTTCAGTCTACCATAGAAACATCTGAAACAAAGATCTAAAAACATGGAGACAGCAGACTTTGTGAAAACCAACACTGGGTCCTTCTCAAGACTTTAGGCCTCAACTGTCCCCCCTTTGTAATCAGATGAAGTTTGGAACGCAGGGGGAGGTTTGGCGTAGCTGGATGTCTGCCTCCCTGTTAAATCGCAGCAGGCCTGCCGTGCCTTGGCACTGCCCACTTTTATCCCACACCAGGAAGCACACTTGAGTATTAATGGGAGACCAAGGACACTTCACACATTCAGTAACTGGTCCAGGACTTGAACCCGGGTCACCAGATTTGCGCTGCTGTGTCTAACTCTGTATTTTCTCATAGGCCAGGTCATTGTCGCTGAGGTAACCACCATCTTCAAAGAAAGCAATCAAAGTCTGACGCAGTCGCTGAGCAGAGAAGCACAGACCTATGAAGATCGCTCCAGCTCATACGACGGATATCAAGGTCAGGCTTTTCTCCCAGCATGCCAAGGATGAGGCTAATGCATTGTCTGTGTCTCTTCTGGTGGGCACATAACTCACACAATTAGGCTACAATTAAATAATATGTGAAATGGCGAGGGGCCGTAAGCCTGTTACAATGAGGGTCGGCTCTGCCTCTTACTCCCTGGTTCTTATCTTCCACTCCTGCTTCCCAGATGGCTGATGACTGCAGGGCATGACGGTTTTATATTTTGGTTTCTTCACCATCTTTTAAAATGAGCGAAAGTTTTAGTAACCAGGAACACAAATTCATGCTCAGCCTTTATTTCTTATAGTGCCTTTAAAAGTGAATTACTTCCACCCAGTGTGTGCTGATTGTCCAGTTCACCCCAGTGGCCTACTGGGACCTCTGCATTGAATCCACCGCCTCACCTGAAGCTCATTGTTTTTCCCTTTCCAGGTTATTCAGTGGCAGTGGGCGAATTTACAGGAGACTCCATTCCAGGTACAGAATCCTTAAGATGACTTGAGATTTCCTGGTCAGATGTTAACTCCGGTTGGCACGGTGGCGCAGTGGTAGTTAGGAGACCCGGGTTTGCTTCTCGGGTCCTCCCTGCGTGGAGTTTGCATGTTCTCCCCGTGTCTACGTGGGTTTCCTCCGGGTGCCCCAGTTTCCTCCCACAATCCAAAGACATGCAGGTTAGGTGGATTGGCGGTTCTAAATTGGCCCGGGTGTGTTTGTGTGTGTCCTGCGGTGGGTTGGCACCCTGCCCAGGATTGGTTCCTGCCTTGTGCCCTGTGTTGGCTGGGATTGGCTCCAGCAGACCCCCGTGACCCTGCAGTTAGGATATAGCTAGTTGGATAATGGAGGGATGGACATTCATTTGTAGAAATGGCAAACACAACTGGGAAACTCAGATCGACCGCCTGTCTGATAGCACGTGAACACAGCTACTGTCCATCCATCCGTCTGTCCATTTTCTAACCAGGCCCAGGGTCACTGGAGTTGTTAGTAGCAGTGCAGGTGAGGTGAGGTGAGAACCAAGCCTGGATGGACCTCCACTCGAACCCAAGGCAACATCAGCACTCGCCCACAGTGGGCCAACTTGGAGTGACTGCTCAACTTTACCAGCATGGATTTGAGGGAAAAATCCTGGTGAGAACTTACAGACCCCACAATGGCGGGTTAGAAAATGGATGGATGGAGATGTTAACTCCTGGGGTTCAAGTGGCTGATAAACTTCAAAAGATGGCCGACTGAGATTTACGAACAGAAACTGCCAGGCGTGCTGTGGCCGGAAAAGATTTAACAACAGACTGCCCTCTAGTGGAGATTCGCTGAAAAATCAAATATAAACAGAAGAGCTTTGTTTATCAATATTTAATTATGTAATTTATCCATCCATCACCCAGACCCGCTATATCCTAACACAGGGTCACAGGGGTCTGCTGGAGCCAATCCCACCCAGCACAGGGCGCAAGGCAGGAACAAAACCCAGGCAGGGCGCCAGCACACCGCAGGGCACACACACAAACAATACAATACAATACAATCTATTTGTGTATAGGCCAAAATCACACAAGGAGTGCCACAATGGGCTTTAGCGGGCCCTGCCTCTTGGCAGCCCCCCAGCCTTGACCCTCCAAGAAGACAAAGAAAAACTCTTATAGGGAAAGAAACCTCAGGAAAGGCAGTTCAAAGAGAGACCCCTTTTCAGGTAGGTTGGGCGTGCAGTGGGTGTCAAAGAGAAGGGGGTCAATACAATACAATAGACAGAATAGAACAAATCCTCAATACAGCATAAAAATAAAAATTTCACAAGTACGGAGCAGAATTTAACAGTAGATGATATCCCATAATATGATTTGGATTTGCACACCCACACACCAGGCACACACTCGGGACAATTTAGGATCACCAATCCACCTAACCTGCATGTCTTTGGACTGTGGGAGGAAACCCACGCAGACACGGGGAGGACATGCAAACCCCACGCAGGGAGGACACTGGAAGCGAACCCTTAAGGGCCTCCTAACGGCGAGGCAGCAGCGCCACCATGCCACCCTATGTAATTTATTTGAATCTCAATTTTCCACATGCTTCAATTATCTCCGTACATTATAATATGTTAGACTTTCACCTGGCAGGTTGAGTTTAAGGTACAGGGTGGCGCACGAAAAAACCGAACCATCTCTGATTACAACACCGACGTACGTTTCTTAGCCCGTACACGAAATGAAAGATATGCAATACAAAAATCTGTACTTAACTGGCTAGAGGAGGTGCTGGAAATGATTTCCTTGTGCGTCAATACACTTTTCTGTACGCCACACCATATTGTCATAGACGCGACGCAGCTGCTTCAGTTTATCCAATTTCACTCCGAATAATGTCCTGCAGTTCCTCTAATGTCTTTGGATTATTGACATACGCTTTTCCCTTCGGGTGGCACGGTGGCGCAGTGGTAGCGCTGCTGCCTCACATTTAGGAGACCTGGCTTCTCTTCCTGGGTCCTCCCTGCGTGGAGTTTGCATGTTCTCCCCGTGTCCAAAGACATCCAGGTTAGGTGCATTGGTGATTCAAAATTGTCCCGAGTGTGTGCTTGGTGTGTGTGTGAGTGCATGCCCTGCGGTGGGCTGGCGCCCTGCCCGGAGTTTGTTCCTGCCTTGCACCCTGTGTTGGCTGGGATTGGCTCCAGCAGACCCCTGTGACTCTGTAGTTAGGATGAATAATGACTGACTGACTGAGGGACTTTTCCATTCAGATTGCCCCACAGGTAAAAGTCACAAGTGGATAAGTCCGGTGATCTCGGTGGCCACAAACCTTTGCTGACAGTTCGTTCCTCTGTGAAGACGTTGTGAATTCGAGAAAGTGACTGGCGAGGAGTGTGACATGTCGCTCCATCCATGTTACGATGAAACCGGCCTGTAAAACAGCTCGAGCCAGCTGGTCGGAGACGGTTCGGTTTTTCACGCGCCACCCTTTATGAGCAGCCCACATTCATTTTGTGCACAAAAGGTTAAGAGAAAGATTTTATTTGATGTAAAAAGCAGGAAACAGCCTTATTTGGCAAACTCTTTGTAAATTTCGAGACATTACGACAGAGGGCAGGAGTGGGGTCGTCTCACAAAAATGTAATTCACAAAGTGAATGGCATCCTCTGTCTCTTAGTCTAAGTAAAGCAGATTGTTCATCAAAAGAGCGGCCATTTGTCTGATGCACCAAACCCTTTAATGTGGCCAGGGGGCAATTGATTTGGGGTTTAAACCCCTGAAAAATATATTTATGACAGATCGAGCCGATTGATCATAGACAGAATTTTGATACCATGTACTTTTATTCTCCTCAAATTAATTCCTGCCAAGGCCCCTGTCCAAACGTAACATATCCCACCGCTACCACCAACAGCTTTTCTGTAAAATGCGTGTAAAGATTTGTGAAAAAGAGATTCTGATGGGCTTTTTACCTCTTTAAAACTTCTAACTGCTCAACTTTAACTTTATTATTATTATTTATTTTTTTCTTTTTTTTTTTCTTTTTCACAGACTACGTTGCTGGCATCCCACATGACCGAGATGCGTCTGGCACGGTAAGCATTCAAAATTCCTGATTCGCAGTAACAGTGGGCACCAGTCTGCTGTGACTTGGGGGCCACCAGACCTGTTAAAAAAGAAAAAAACAAAAAAAAACACCTTTTCCCAGCTCAAAGCTTTTCATATTTCATTTAATGAAATTAAAAAAAGAACTTCAAAATATTCAAACATATCTCAAATTCCAAAAATACAAATTTCAAAACTATTAAAAGTCACATCACTGAACAAAGAAATATTCAAGACAAATGACAAACGATAAAAATCAATTCAACTAAAGGCAGAGCTAAAGCCCACAAAACCAAATATCCTCATACGTAGAGCAGAAGGTCAAAGTAAGAAACTCCAAACGTGGAAAAGTAAGAATGACAAACCTGACAAAATGGCGGAGCACAAAGAGAGCCAATGGACATCAGGAAGAGGACTCATGTTACCACAAAGTGGCTCAGGCAGCAGGTTTCTTAACCAGAACTCTCGGGATATCCCTGACTGAACTTTTGAGACCCCTAAGCCGGGATCATCAATTGGCGGACTGCTTCCATTTACAGATCCTGCCAGCTTTTTCCCAGCACATTTTCTTAAGTCACATAAATATTATATATAAAATCTCTAAACCCAGAATCTAGTTCTTTCGCTCGCGGCCATAGGTGAGGGTTGGAACGTCGATCGACTGGTAAATCGAGAGCTTTGCCATTTTCCTCAGCTATCTCCTCACAACGACTGCTCCCTTCATCCCTCAGTCATGAACAAGACACTGAGATGTTTAAACTCCTCCATTTGAGGTTAGCAACCTAGATTGGGCAAAGAGGCACCCACCCCTCACCTTTGCCAGCTGGTAACCCTGACTTTAGACATGAAGGTGCAGGTCCTCATCCCGACTGCTTCATAGTTGGGCTGAAAACTGTGGATCTGAGGTTACCACCCAATGAAACCCACAGGACCACATCATCTGCAAAAACCTGAGAACACCAAACTGGACCACCTTCACCTTGTAGCGGTCAAGCGCCGCTAAGATTGGCGGTGATTTATTCATTTTAGTGGAGGAGATCCCAGGGACAACCCCAGCCTGGCATCGACCCACCCACACTCACTACAGAGACCAAACAAAGCACACTGGGAACATTAAACAATAAGGAATATAATGGAATTAAATTAATTAAATGCACGGAATAATACCACGCCGACCCCCTTCGGCGATATTCCATTTAACATATAAACACAAACACCACACAGCTAAGTCCATGGAAAAACCAAACCGGGTGAAATGCAAGGTGACGAGATTAAGTCCAGAGATCTGCATGTAGAAAGGTAAGGGAAGACACAGTCCTACCAGTAGCTGCTGAAAGGATGAAGATGGATGGATGGTTCAGGAGCGCTCCTTTTCTTGCAGGGAAGCCCATGAATCGAAACACAATCCTCAGTATACAGGTAGACAGACGATCCAGGCCCCAACAAACAAACACAATCCAGGACACAATGATGAAATATGGCAGAATTAACAGCAGGCAGTCGGACAGATAAATGCAACACACAACGTGCAACAACAAAAACAACTCTTTTGGCCACCTGCCCTCCTTTTAACCTCATTTGACTACCTTTGACCCCAACAGCCCCTGAAGGGACTGCTGGGAGATGCAGTTTTATTTCATAGTGGCACTGCTACAACCTGCCCTCACCCACGGTCACGGACTTTGGGTGGTGGCCAAGAGAGCTTCATTGTGGGTACAAGCAGCTGAAATGAGCTTCTTCTCGCTGGGAGTCTGGTGAGGAACTCAAAGTAGAGCCAGTTGAGGGGGTTCAGGCATCTGATTAGGGTCCCTCCAGGGCTCTTCGAAGTGTTTTAGGCATCGCCAACCAGGAGGAGCTCTTGGGGCAGACCAAGAGAGTGCATCCCCCTGTGACGATGTCGGTTCGGCTCCATGCTCCCATCTCTGTTTGGCAGCCCTTGAACCCAACACCGTCGATAATGTCACCGAGTGCGCTAGTCAGTGAAGGCAACAAGTAAGCAAGGGGTTGGTAAAACAGTGCAACAGTGCTTTGATTAAAACAGTCAAAGGGTTCAATTCAATAAAGTGCAGTGCTTCAAAGGTTCAATAAATAATCCAATTAAAAAAAAACATGTGGAGGTTTAAAACAATAGAAAAAAACAATCCTTTTAAAACCACAGGTTAAAACATCCAACAGGAACAATCTTTAAAATCCAACAACAAGCTCGGTGCTTCTTTTAACTTGTGACTCCCCTGCTTCTCCCTGTCCAGGCTTCACAACAGGGGAGCCACTCTCTCTCTGCAGCTGCCCTTTTCCCTTCACTCACATGAGACTGGAGACCTCCCGATCCCTGGCTTCGGTCTTGGCACTCATCCCAGTCCCCGAGACTTGGTTTCCACCAACAGCCAGGTCGCTCACGTTGGGGACTCCACCACCAAGCCTCCCGACTTCCACTGCCTTTCCGGCCTTCTGCGGCTCGTCGCCATCCCCTGGTCACTCCCGCTACCTGCTCACTCAGCGGGAGCAACATCAGCTCAAACGCCCAACACCCAGGCCCCGCAGCTGCCCGCGAGCGCCCGTTCGCTTGCTCGCTCACCCGCTCTTCGCGGCTCTCTCTCGCACCGACCTGCTTCCCAATAACCTCCGTCTTTCTTTTCCTCTCTCCCTTTCCTTTTCTTTTCCCTCTATCCGACTTGCGCTTCTTTTATTTAGCGAGGGGCCATAGCAGCTGCAACATATTAGCCACGGGAACAATCACGGATGTGGGCAGTTCCTCACCTGTGCACTTGGTGAGAAATGCCCACACCGCAGATCGCCCCGTGGCTTGCTATGGCCCAACGCCCCCTCGCTAAGCGCCGTGAGAGCGGTGATTATTTATTTAAAAACTGACCCACAACACCACACATCCCCAGCTTGTCTGGGACCACCTTGGTATCCCCCTGGAGGAGTTGGAGGAGGTGAAAAGTGGCAAATGTGATGTCTGGGCATCTAGCCTAGAGTGCTGCCCCAGAGAAGTGGATCAATTTATGAATGTCAGATATCTATAAAGCCAAGCGTGTACAGAAAATTGGGAAAGGCAAGACACTGAACTCATGTTAACAAGACATGCAAGGCACGGTAGAAAATTGGTAACAAAATTAAATCATTTACAGTATTCCAAGATTCGGGGGGCATGGTGGCACAGTGGGTAGCGCTGCTGCCTCGCAGTTAGGAGACCCGGGTTCGCTTCTCCTCCCTGCGTGGAGTTTGCATGTTCTCCCCGTGTCTGCGTGGGTTTCCTCCTAAAGTCCAAAGACATGCAGGTTAGGTGGATTGGGGATCCTAAATTGTGCTTGGTGTGTGTGTGGGGGGGTGTGTGGTGGGCTGGCGCCCTGCCCGGGGTTTGTTTCCTGCCTTGCGCCCTGTGTTGGCTGGGATTGGCTCCAGCAGACCCCCGTGACCCTGTAGTTAGGATATAACAGGTTGGATAATGGGTGGATGGACTCCAAGATTGAATCTTTGAATTTAGAGTTCCCACCTTATAGTTTGTAGTGACCTGATGAAATAATCGCTGTTTAAGGGTCTACTCACACTGGGAGGGCATGTGTGTTCCGTACCGTGCCCATTCACGATTGTGCCCCCTCCCTACTGCCCCACTGGCTTGCACTTATGTTCATGGGCCCCGGCCTGCTTTCGTTGTGACCATACGGCTTTGTGTAAAGCCCAAATGAGATCCCATCACGGAGTGACAGCGTGCACATCAACATGATTTGACTTATTTTGTGGCTGCTGTGGAATATGTAGGGTGACACTCGTACAGATTTATTGAATGTGCCACGCAGCGTTTTGCTGTTAATCGTGCTGCCCGTACGAGAAGATTTTCACAGAGACAAATGAACATTAAGGGAGGAATTTGCAGCTTTTCTTGTGTGGGGTGAGAATAAAGACCTGATTAACTCAAATGTTATTGAATCCAATGAGAATTGCACTATCTGAGTTGTCGCATCATTGACGTCATGGCAGTTTTCTGTGCTCGGGCACGTTTAGCGATCTCACTGTTCCCGAATGCTACTAAACTGGGCTCGGGCTCACCTCTTCCAAGCAGGCCAGGGCACGGTATGGTTGGCCCGGCACGGAGCGATCACATTAGTCCAACGAACGAGACTTTGCGGACAAACGTCCTCAGGCACGGAGTGCATTGCCAGGGTGAATACACCCTGAATCAGCACATGTGTGTCTGCGCTGTTTTTAAAGCCAATGTTACTAATAAACATGGATTTCTTGTGCCCTTCTAACATCCGTAGTCACATTCTACAAATCCCCAAACTCACCAGAACGCTGTGCCTGAGAATACTGTCATGAATTTAGGAGCCCCGAAGCCCATCAAATCCTAATACCGTATATTCTCGTGTATAAGTCGAGTCTTGAAAACCGAAAAATCGATCATAAAATCAGACCCCGACTTATACGGCCATTCAAAAATACGACACTTCAATTTTTTTAATCTTCTTGCCTCCTCCAATCTCACACATCGAATTTTGTTGCAGCAGCGCAGTTACTAATTTCTTTCGCCACTTCAACGACTTTTAATTTAAAACGAGCTCCATATTTCTTTCTGATCGAATGCTCCATCGTAGATAATGGATGCTCTTACGATACAGGTGTATGGGGGTGTGAGATACAAAAATCGGTGCAAACGTCGCTTCGGAATAGTTTGGGTATTACTGTGTGGTCACGTGGGGACATTACGAGGTGTGATCAAAAAATACGGTGACTGCTGCTGCCGAGTGTCATCCAATGGAAAGGCAGGGATCTTCAATACGGGAAGTGATACATCGAACCTTAGTAACGGTGGGTGACCAGTTTCAAGTTGTTTGGTGCAGTCAGTCGGTTGTGAGCTCCGGTTGAGAGAAGGTGTAAGATATATAAATGATTTGGATAGGAATAGAAGTAACAAGCTGGTTAAGTTTGCAGATGATACCAAGACAGGTGGATTAGCAGATAATTTGGAATCCGTTAAATCATCACAGAAGGACTTGGACAGCAGACAGGCTTGGACAGATTTGTGTTGATGAAATTTAATGTCAGTAAATGTAAAGAATTACAGATAGGAAGTAAAAATGTGAGGTTTGAATACACAATGGGGGTCTGAAAATATCGAGAGTCCACCTTATGAGAAGAATTTAGGAGTCATAGTGGACTCTAAGCTATCGACTTCCAGACAGTGTTCAGAAGCCATTAAGAAGGCTCACAGAATGTCATGTTATATAGCGCCTTGACGTGTGGAGTACAAGTCACAGGAGGTTCTGCTCAAGCTTTATAACACACTGGTGAGGCCTCATCTGGAGTCCTGGGTGCAGTTTGGGTCTTCATAAGGACATAACAGCACAAGAGAAGGTCGACAAGGCTGATTGAGGGGCTAAAGGGGATGATTTATGAGGAAAGATTAAAAGAGCTGAGCCTTCACAGTTTAACCAAAAGAAGATGAAGAGGAGACCTGACTGAAGTGTTTAAAATGATGAAGGGAATTAGACTCTTATTTTAAAATGAGTTCATCAAGAACACGAGGACACAGTTGGAAACTTGTGAAGGGAAAGTTTCGCATAAACACTAGGAAGTTTTTCTTTACACAAAGAGCGATAGACTTTGGAATAAGCGACCAAGTAGTGTGGTAGACAGTAAGACGTTAGGGACTTTCAAAATTCAACTTGATGTTTTCCTGGAAGAAATAAGTGGATGTGACTGGCGAGCTTTGTTGGGCTGAATGGCCTGTTCTCGTCTGGAGTGTTCTAATGTTCTAATGTGTGTTTTAAAGTGCGACGTAAATCATGGATCGCGAACCACATATTAACGTGAAATTTTGACAATGCTCTGTGTCACACATCGCTTCTGGTACGGCAGTTTCTCTCACACATTAGGCTGTGTCTCATCCACCTCACTCACCGGATCTGGCACGGTGCGACTTCTGGCTCCTCCCCAAAGTCAAAATGACCATGAAAGGTAAACGTTTTGAATCGATTAGGACATCGAGGGAAGCCACGACAGCGCAACCAAAGACGCTCACAAAAGAGGACTTCCAGAACTGCTTCATAAAGTGAAGAGAATGATAGGATAGGTGTGTTTGAAGCAAGGAGGAGTATTTTGGGTGGGGGGGTTCATGGCAATTTTGTCTTTTACTGTAATATTTCACTTTCCATTTAAACATTCACCATATTTTTTGATCA
>NW_024384458.1:0-148911 GCF_016835505.1 Polypterus senegalus
ATTTGCAGATATTGGGTAAAATTCAGCATGTTACTTAATTCATATTGAAATAAATAATTCTCACCCAAAATAATGGAAATATCAATAATCATTATATAATGTTAAAAAAATAAAAGTCAACAAGAAACTCTGAAGTGTTTCTATGAATTGCCAGGAGTTTCCTATATTTACAGTTCTGTTTATTACACATTCAAATAAGGAAAAGATTTATGAAAGTAACTGTGGTGAAATAAGCAATAATCATAAACAGTGTACACTCCACATGAATAAAGTACAATTTGAACAAAAACAGCCTTCAAAACAATACAGCGAATATGAAATGATTGTATTGTTAAGAAATATGTCCAAGTATTGCACTGCTAATATGAAAAATGAGCAAAGACATAATTTACAAATAATTGAAAGCATCTAAGTTCAGAAAATTACATTTTTATTTTCTTTAACATTTACAGTAAATTGAGCACTGAAGAAGCTGGACTAAATATTTTAAACGTCAGGATTATTTTCAGTGCTTTTCTGAACCAGGAATACATAAAAGCATAAAGAATTGGATTAACTCCAAAGTTCACTTCACTTACCAACACAAGGACATTCTTGATGATACGTGTGATTAAGTTATTAATATCAGTAAAAAGATTATAAAAGTAAAGAGGCAGCCAGCAGACAATAAAAGCCCCCACGACTACTCCTAATGTTTTTGCGGCTTTTCTTTCAGACGGTTTTGATATTTTACTGTCACTCACCTCCTCAGTTTGTCTCTTTTCTATCATACAGTTGATGGCTCTTGAATGGCTTCTTGCAACTACAAATATTCTGATATAAAAACCAATCATTAGGGAAAAAGGAATAAAAAAAGTTACAAGTAAATCAAAAATGACCATTTCATAATAACCATATATTCCACAAGTTCCTTCACATCTCTCTGTTACAATATCACTAAGACATAAAAGTATGAGTGTAATTAAAAGTGCAAACAGACACACTACAGCAATGCTGATCTTTACAACAATCAAAGTTATGTTTGAGCTGTAAAAGAAAGGATGGCAGACAGCAATGTAACGATCAACGGATATTAAAACCACATTATATACAACTACTGTGTTAAGAATATTTGCAAGTGCCTGATACAAATAACAATAAATAGCACCAAAGTACCAGCAATTGACAATCAGGCCAATCAAAGAAAAGGGCATCACAAAGAAACCTGATAAGAAATCGGCGCTGCAGTGAAAGGATCAGAAGATTAGTCGGCGTGTGCAGCTGAACAAAATGAGAAATAGAAATGATGACAAGAAGATTTCCAAAGACTGTCGAGAAAAGCAAAAGACAAGAGAAAGTGTAATAAAGTCCATAAACTTCAGTTTCATGAATCAGTTTACGACAAGATGTATTACTGTGAGGAAAGCAACGGCCAAGTTTCAGTCCATTAAACTCCATGTGTGTCCCCTGATGTCACTGAGCCGTCCTGCCTGCACACTGAGATGTTTATACACTGAGGCCCTGCGACTGCCATATTCTCTCTGCTGACGTAATTCACATGAGGCGTCTCTCTGCTGTGTTTGCTTCACAAATTCTCTCAGGATGTTTGTTTGTTCATTTCAGTTCTTACTCACTAATGAGTTCATCAAATCTCAGATGTCTTCATTATATTTGTTTGTCAGGAGCCGCTCAGGGCTGCGGTGGTCTCTCCTCACAGCTCCACAGTGGTCAGCTGCTGGCTCTCTGCAGTTTCCTTCTTCTCCTCTGTCTGCTGTTTTTGTTTTTTTGTTCTCAGTCACTTTGACTTTCTTTCCTCATCACAGCGAGCAGCACATTAAATCAGCAGGTTCAGATGAGCTGAGGTTGTGCCCAGTGGTGGTCTGACACTCCATCCTGTGCTGTGCTGCTCAGAGCCCCTCTGACTCCTGTATGGAGTGTGCTGGACCACCCTGTGCTCATGAGAGGCCCTCACACACACACACACACACACACACACACACAGTGTACAGTAACAGCTGTGTGTTTTGTCTTTTGCGGACCCTCACATTAAATTCCAGACAGTATTCCCCCCGTTGCTCTCTGTCAGTCTGACGTTGTGCTGATTGTCTTTGTCTGATTTACTGGACGTCTTTCTTTTCTTCATCAAACACACAACATGCATTTCTCTGTGGCAGTGGCAGGTAAACTCTCTGAATTCAAATGCAGCAGCGCTAACTGATTTGATTTTTATTTTAAAGACATTTGCTGTTCAACTGATTTGTAACTTTGTATCAAACAAAACTAAATGACTGCATTTGTCAGTTTTGGAGCACCAAGGACAATTAAAGTCCTTAATAAAGATAGAAATGATGTGAAAATTTTTCAAATTCAATCTCCTGTGATATTTTAATGCTTAGTTTCATTATTTTGTATTAATATTACACTTGTATTAAATTCATACTGTATTAAAGTAACAGCAAGTTATGCTATTTACAGAAGCTTTGAACAGTTCAATCGAAAATATGAGAGGACTGCCATCTCCATCATACGAGTTCTTTTTTGATTAAACAATTAGCAGCAGCTGCTCTGTGTTGGCAGACGTACGACTTTACAGGAGTTTGTGTGTGTCGTGTTGTTGTCATTTTCCTCCTCATCAACACAGGCAGTAAAGTTGTCCTCACCCCACAAGAGTTCATACATGACACACTGATGGTCTGCTAATACAAACTTCAAATGAGGCCCCCTCGTCTTTCCTTGTGTCACTGAAGCACCTTGTAGTTTCACATGTCATATATTTATGTCATTTGTCCGCATAGTGCAATGTATTTTGGGGTACAGCAAGTCAACAGGCTTTTGGTCATAAAGTAGCTCTGCATAGCAAGCCCACCCATCATCGGCCACTCACATATCTTCACAAGAACTAAAAATGGCAGGCTTTTATTACACAATTGGAAGTCTTAAACGTTAATGTACTGATTAGGAGAAAGACTTAAGTGTTATAATAGACTCATTGAGAAGCCATTAATACAGTTAAGAGAATGTCAGGTTATATAGTGCCCTGATGTGTACTGCAAATTTCCCAACTGTCAGTCCACAGGTCAGCATCGGTCCATACAAAATTTTTTTCTGTCCACAAAACAGCAGGACAGCCCATTATACCCACCTTTAATTACACTTTCTGTGTGTTCTGTTCATCCAGCTGCTTTGTCTCTGTCATTCCAAAAGATGGCACTTAATAAACATTTTTAGTGTTAAATTGCATTTTATTTGTCTTTCCAACAGATGTAGTATAAGAAACATTAACACTGCTTGTACAAATCCTGTACTAAATGGCGTATCACAGAGACATAGCAATGGAGCAGACACACAGCACTGCAAACATTAACGCTGAACACGTCCAACAGAGAGTAACTGCCAGACAGGCAGAACTCAGCTTATCCACCTTAATAAAAGGACAAGAGTCTGTGTGTCAGCATATCTGTGTGTCCGTCTGGTTGCCATATCTCTGTCTGCCTGACAACAGGCTCAACTGGATATCCTCAATCTTGACAGGGTCACCAACAGGACAATTCAAGCTGCCGTCCTGCACTGATGAATCAGTTAAGTTGACGAAGGAGTGAAATTAATCCTTTCACTCCAGCATGCTGAATGATGTTTGAAATTGAAGAGGAATACACAGAGTAGCAGGTGCTCGACCAAACACTGTTACAGTGGCAAATACACTGGATAGGAATTCACAGAGACATCATTCTGTAAGGACAAATGAGGTAGTCATCATGTTTAAGCACCCAGAAGGAGAACCACCTCTGGAGCAGGACCTCCTGTTCTAGAGCAGATTCATGGGATGTAAATAGGGACAGCCAAAGGATTAGTTTATCTGATCCAAACGTGGATGCAAAGGTATATTCACTACTGTTTCCATACAGGTATTAAAAAATAGACAGTGTCAGAGATTTAACACTAGAATTACCAGAGCCTACGAAAAACTTGTAATTCCGTCCCACCTTAAACTGCTTCTTAAATCCCTTCACACCTCTCCGCCAGCGTCCTTTGTTTTCTAAATGTGCTGATAAAGAGAAGTCGGCTATTCCATCCCCCCACCAATTTAGAACGTGCACGAACTTCTCTCAGCTCAGGCCTTGATTGAGTATCTGGGAGTGAAGTGGAGTTTTAGAGTGAAATAATAGGTCGTTGTTTGGAACACACGCATTTCATGTCTGTTCCGTTTCTACAGTAATCTGTGTCAACACATTGTTAAAACAGAAACTTTTTTTATATTCTAGTAGTAGATGACAAAATGTAGGCATAAACTATATAATGTATGAAGCCTGAAGTCCAAATAGCAAAGAAACATTTTTACAAGAATAACACAATTGCACTTTTATTCAAACATATAACTGCAGAAACAAAAAGCCGCCTTAACATGCGACATTGACACCAGTTTACTATAACTGACTCCATGGTTCAATAGATTCAGCCCCTGCTTGGGAATCAAGGAGTCACGGGTTCGATCCTGCGCCCTTCCGTTTTGAGAAGTAAACTGCTCTTAGTCTTACTGTTTTAGAATAAAAACATACATTTGATTTCAGTCTGTAACAGCCGGTGCAATTTATGATCTTTGTAAAGGTTAGCTTTTTTTTTTTTTATTCACTTTTCACTCTCTCAGTCGCGTTCAGGATTAGCTTTTTTTTTTTATTCACTTTTCACTCTCAGTCGCGTTCAGAATCAATCCATACAACCCCATCTGACACGGCTGTTTTCACTAAAGACGCGCTATAGCTCTGCAGTGTACCACGATGCATACTAACGCCCCCCAAAGGGTTCTGACACACAAACGCTGGCGAAGCTGCCTTCTTCGTATCTCACCGTCACTTGCTTTTCTTTTATTCAGTTTTATTGAGTGTTCCTGCCAGTCCCGCATGTTGCTGTATGCTTTTTCTTTGCACTCCAGGACAGGCAGAGGAAAGAATGGTAAAGACCAGTAACTTCGGCGCTATATGCAATCATCAGACACTCCCCATCTGCCCGTGTCGTTCAAACACAGGAACATATATTGGTGTAAAAGTATAACAAAAGTGCACTTTTATTCAAGTGCACTTTTTCCATCGCCTTTTCCTGTAAGAAGCAGTGTACACACTTCTCTCTATGCTGTGGTTTCTATTACACACCTGAAAGAAAGACAATATATGTGAAAATATAATCGCACTAATGCAATATTATTTGAAAACGAACAGCGTCAGATCGGGTGTGAATTTATGCAGAAACTGGAAATTCTCTGATGCGGGACCTTCCCCCAGGGAAGAAAGTACAGTGTCAGGTGCTCATTCAGTGTAATAGAAACCATAGCACAGAGAGGTGTGTACACGGCAACAAGTACACGTGTCGTAAATGTAGGAAGGACGGTCCTTGGGTGTGTAGGAACTGTTAATATTTGAATGTGATGATTTCATATAGCACGGAATGAAAATCTGCACTTCTTAGCATTGCACCATGCAAGATGTCGTATCAATCGCCTACTGTAGCCGTGTCAGATGGGGTTGTATGGATTGATTCTGAACGCGACTGAGAGAGTGAAAAGTGAATAAAAAAAAAAAAAAGCTAATCCTGAACGCGACTGAGAGAGTGAAAAGTGAATAAAAAAAAAGCTAACCTTTACAAAGATCATAAATTGCACCGGCTGTTACAGACTGAAATCAAATGTATGTTTTTATTCTAAAACAGTAAGACTAAGAGCAGTTTACTTCTCAAAACGGAAGGGCGCAGGATCGAACCCGTGACTCCTTGATTCAAGCGGGGGCCTGAATCTATTGAACCACGGAGTCAGTCATAGTAAACTGGTGTCAATGTCGCATGTTAAGGCGGCTTTTTGTTTCTGCAGTTATATGTTTGAATAAAAGTGCAATTGTGTTATTCTTGTGAAAATGTTTCTTTGATATTTGGACTTCAAGCTTCATACATTATATAGTTTATGCCTACATTTTGTCATCTACTACTAGAATATAAAAAAAGTTTCTGTTTTAACAATGTGTTGACACAGATTACTGTAGAAACGGAACAGACATGAAATGCGTGTGTTCCAAACAACGATCTATTATTTCACTCTAAAACTCCACTTCACTCCCAGATACTCAATCAAGGCATGAGCTGAGAGAAGTTCATGCACGTTCTAAATTGGTGGGGGATGGAATAGCCGGCTTCTCTTTATCAGCACATTTATAAGACAAAGGCTGGCGGAGAGGTGTGAAGGGATTTAAGAAGCAGTTTAAGGTGGACGGAATTACGAGTTTTTTCGTAGGCTCTGGTAATTCTAGTGTTAAGATAAGTGGAAGGACAGGGACGAATGAGTGCCTGGTAAATTTCAACCTGTACCTGAATCATGTGAAGTATGTCTACAAATACGTATCAGGGACATGATTGTGTCAGCATTGTCATTAGAATACTCTTGAACGTGATGAAATTAGCAATTTGTGAAGTATCGGTATATCTGCGCCCCCAACACAGTGTGCCGGCTGTTTTGATTTGTTGTCTGTTAGCATTCTCATATAATTATGCAGTTGTTTTTAGAGAGGAAAATGAAGTATTCACATTGGATAAAGGTAGGAGTAGAGATACCACCCTGACAGCTTGGTTTAAGCTGAATAAGGACATGCTTGGAGTGAGGGAATATTTTTATTGGCAAATACCGGAGCATTACCAGTGTGAAGATACGACATGGAGATGGACAGTGAAAAGACAGATAAAAAAGATACAGATATTGTCTAAGATGAATCTGGCTACGTATTAAAGGTGCTTGAGGACCTCGGGACAATCAAAGACGTGGTCTTTTGGATCATTCATGAAGGCTGTAAGAGCGAGGGGCTTTGTCAACAATAATTACTTATAGAACAGGTCCTTGGAAGAGTCTGTACTCTTTGGGATGAGCCACGGCTGCTTAACACTCGTCTGACTTAATAAAAAAAAATAACGATAAAAATACAGAAAATTAAAATAAAAAAAAAATGCTAACCTTTGCAAGTACCATAAATTTACACCGGCTGGTACAGACTCAAATCAAATTTATGTTTTTACTCTATAATAGTAATAATAATAGCAGCTAATTACTCAAAAATGTAAATAATAATAATACTGTAAGGACCTGGAATCGAACCCACAGCCTCTTGATTATGACATTGCATTGTACCCTAACCCAATTAATTTTTCTTCAGTAACGTTCTTGGATAAATGCACACTTGCTTTGTTATACTTGTACCTTGTGAAAGTGTTTATTCGTTATTTGGACTACGAGTCAGCAGTTCTTACCACTGCACCACCAAAGCGGCCGTATCAAAGGGGTGTCAATGTCACACTGTAACGTGAGTTCTTTTTCTGCAGTTATATTCTTCCATAAAAGTGCCCTTGTTTGTTATACTTGTTATACCTTTTGTGAAATTCTTTATTTGTTATTTGGACTACAGGCTTCACACATTATACACTTCATGTCTACATTTTGCCACTTATTACTAAAACATGACAAACGTTTCTGTTTTAATGATGTGTTTACATAGATTGTTGTAGACACGGAACACATGAAATGCATGTGCTATAAATGATGATGTATTATTTGCTCTCTACAATAACAGACACCTCACACCCAGAAAAACAGACTTGAGCTGCAACAGGTAGGAGGGATGGGATAGCAGGCTGATTGTGCTGATCGACACATTGGCAAAAGAAAAGGCGCTGGTGAGGAGGTGAGAGGGAATTTAAGGGGACCCAGGATTACAACTTTTTTGTAGGCTTCAGGGATTCTGGAGTTAAACTCTTTGCCTTCATTTGTTTCTTTGATACACAAATTAACTCAGAAGAATTGTTTGTGAAATGCAGGAGAAGGTGGCATGAGATGGTTGCTCGGCACTATCAAGGACAGATGCAGATGGCTGTGCTGTGTGTGTAAAGAGAGTGTTGCTTGAAACAAAAATTCTAATGCACCATGAAAAACAATGCAAGGATTGCCAGCACCTTGTAATACGTGCTGTCATGTATATACAAACCCTGAGGACTATTTTGATGCAGTTCATGAACTCGACCGATCGATGGTATTGTTGATGACTGTGAATATTCTTCAGTGGGATGCACATCACCTTTCCTTTCCTCTCTGATGTCAAGTTCTGCTCTCGGGTTTCTGCAGCTTTTGTTGATCTTCATCACTTTTCAGCCCTGCTGTTTCTCTCAGCCTTTTATTCTTATTCTTTATCATCAGATAAATACTACATAAGTACACATTTTTTCCTTTTGATAGACAAAACACAAATTGTTCAGGCTTTCTCTTTCATTTGTCAAATGGCTCTAGGGTTGTTGAAGAGCACAATAGCTGCTGCTACACAGAAAGTGTTCAGTTATTTTGGTAAGACTTTTAAAAATATAACAACATAATTCAGAGGTATGCGCTCATTCATGTGTATTTATATGTATATCTTTGTAATGAATGCTTTAGTGAGGATTTAAAGACAAGTGTCTTTTTCAGTGATTATTAACAAAGACCTGAGCTTGATATCCATGCGTTTAGATAAACCTCAGCATGTTGATTTCAAACATGTGAATGTTCTTTGTTTCAAGTCGTGTCTCTAATCCCACATAATGCTGTGACTGTAAACTCAGATCCTAAATTTGGTTAAGCAAATAGCATTTCCGGTCCTCCTTGTGTGGAGTTTGCAAGTCTTCCCCGTGTCTGCGTGGGTTTCCTCCGGGTACTTCGGTTTCCTTCCACGGTCCAAAGACATTCAGGTTTGATGCATTGGCGATCCTAAATTGTCCCTAGTGTGTGCTTTGTGTGTGTGTGTGTGTGTATGTGTGTGTGTGCACCCTGCGATGGGCTGGCCTCTGCCTTACACCCTGTGTTGGCTGGGATTGGCTCCAGCAGACCTCCCGTGACCCTGTAGTTAGGATATAGCAGGTTGGATAATGGATGGATGAAAATCGTATTTCCTGAGTGTGATGTCTGTTCAAGTGAAATGCCATTATATGAATACACACAGCTGAAGTCATTTTGCGGTTAAATTCCTTGACTTTGCTATCTGGTGTCAGTTCTCGTCTCAGGTTTCTCCATTTTGCATTGAGTTTTTTTTAATTTATTTTCTTGACATCTCTTTCTTTTCCCCTAACCACAGGATGACGAGTTGCAGGTTACAAAATCCGTTGCACTGATGAAGTTGTTGAAAGTGTCTCCCTTTCCAGAATTCTCTTTATTGGCCGAGTGCAGTAATGTGGTGAGCAATTTGTCTTTGTAGTGTTGTTGCAACAATCCAGGAGAGAAAAAAAACCATAAAAAGATCAAATATGACAGAGTATAAAGTGATTTTATTATGTTTTATAACACATAATTTCAATTGTTCAGAGTTTTATACACAATTTATTTTAGTGTTATTATTGCTGTATAATTTAACTGTAAGCACACTTTTCATGTACACACAGAAGGAGGACATCTTGCTACAGACACAGGGTCATTTCACACTGAGGGGATTATTTCTGCAGTCAGAAGATCAGACAGATACCTACTGCAGACCATTAAGATTTAGAAGTTAAAAACTTAGGAGGTCAGCACAATTCTATTTTTCATAAGGGTCTAGTGCAAATTGCCATTTTTTGGACTTTCTACTTAAACAATTGGTTATCTTTGTTCATGCTCACCTCTTTGACATGTACTGATATGGTCTGTGAAAATTACATTAGACAGAGAGGGGCTAGGGGTGTTCAACTTGGCCCTCACAATCTTTAAAAGTCATCAGATTAATGTGAAAATATTCATTCTATCATCTGCTGAATTGAAGAGATGACCCAATGAAAGAAGAGAAGCAGAACAAACACAGCCATGACGAGACTCAAAAGCCTATAGGTCAGAATATCAGAATAGCAGTGAGCCCGTATACATTAAGGTTTCTGCTAGCGTGAGACACAACATGAGACACGCAGATTTGTGTGTCGCCCTGCAGCTACCTTCAGTTGATCTAACAGTGCTAAATTGCTAGTTGTGTTGAAGTGTGGCTACTCTGCACTTGAACGTGTCTTAGAAAATGAACGCGCTGCTTTTATCATCACAATATGATGAGAGTGGTGCATATGATGTTATTTATATTTATTTTCAGAAAGCATATGTTAAGGTGCCACATGTATGGTTCGTCATCAAACTAAATGAAGTGAATGTTCAGAGTATAATGTGTAGGTAAGTGCAGAATTGGATCAGATACATGAAGCAGAGGGTGAAGGTGCGAGAAATTCAGAATTGTTTAGCAGGGGTCAATGCGGGGGCACTGCTATTTTTAATACATATAAGTATCTGAATAGGAATATAAATAACTTGCTGGTTATGTCTGTTATGATACCAATCTAGGTGGACTGGCAGATGAAATTTAATATAAGGAAATGTAAAATATTACAGTGTGGTAGACAACATGACCAACATGAGTCCTATCTGGGGAGCCTTACTGGCTTCCATGGGTGCTGCTGTCATGGAGAAAACATCTTCAGAAACAACCAGCAGAGTCTTCAGATAGGCAGTCAGAATTGATTTTATTACACAGCCTAGGAAATGACTGCAGAGCAAAGAAAGCTTGTCTCAGTTCAATGAAGCGAGCCCCTTGCTTTGAGCAAGTCTCATATTTATTACAATTCTTATCTCCAAATATCCCATTTCCCATCTTCTGCTTTACAGGGTTTCTCATGATAATGACCTCACTCAGCATCTTTTCTCATAACAATTACCTACTTTTGCAGACTCCTCCATAGCAATCTTCTTCCCAGTAGCCCTTCTCTTAACAATTTCCTTCCCTATCTACACTCTCTCATAACAGTCACTTTGGCTCATAGGATGTACCTGCCACCTGGAGTTGAGCATCTACCAATCACCCTTCCCTAATCCGGGGCTGTTAAAGATTGAAAGGCTTTTGGTTAATCAAATCTCACCATTAAGTTGGAATCAGGAGGTCCCACATGTGAAAACTGGACTGCTCGATTAATGTAACATTTAATGGTTCCTTATTGCACTAGCATCCCTTAAGGTTAAAATCATAGGCAGCTGTGCCAGAAAGCGGGAGTGTGCAGCTAATGTGAAAGCCTGTTATACAGATGTTAAATTACTTGATAACCAAAAAATAAAGTGTATAATTAGACCATCAGATAAAACCAGACCCTCCAGCAGAGGCATCTGTAATAGAAACTTAGTTCAAATTAAAACAAAACATATATCACCAATTCAGAATGAAGCATGCAGTTTCAAATGCTGCTTATTGAACATTTGCTCTCTTGACAGTAAAACTGTTCTGGTAAATGATTTTATCCACTCTCTGATCCCCCTTCTTAAAGAGGGGGATCACCACCCCAGTCTGCCAATCCAGAGGCACTGTTCCCGATGTCCATGCGATGTTGCAAAGATGTGTCAACCAGGACAGTCCTACAACATCCAGAGCTTTGAGGAACTCCGGGTGTATCTCATCCACCCACGGGACCCTGCCACCAAGGAGATTTTTGACCACCTCGGTCACCTCAGTCCCAGAGATGGGGGAGCCCACCTCCAAGTCCCCAGACTCTGCTTCATTATTGGAAGGCATGTTAGTGGGATTGAGGAGGTCTTTGAAGTACTCCCCCCACTGATCCACAATGTCTCGAGTTGAGGTCAGCAGCGCACCATCCCCACCATATACAGTGATGACACTGCACTGCTTCCCACTTCTGAGATGCCGGATGGTGGACCAGAATCTCCTCGAAGCCGTCCGAAAGTCATTCTCCATGGCCTCCCCAAACTCCTCCCACAATAATTCCACTTGGCATAACGGTATCTATTTGCTGCCTCCAGAGTTGCACAGAAGAAAAGGGTCCTGTAGGACTCCTTCTTCAGCTTGACAGCATCCCTCACCGCCAGTGTCCACCAACGTGTTCAAAGATTGCCGCCACGAAAAGCACCGACTACCTTATGGCCACAGCTCCGGTCAGCCGCCTCAACAATAGAGGCACGGAACATGGCCCATTCGGACTTGATGTCCTCCACCTCCCTCGGGATGTGATCGAAGTTCTGCTGGAGATGGGAGTTGAAATTACTTCTGACAGGGGGACTCTGCCAGACGTTCCCAGCAGACCCTCACAACACGTTTGGGCCTACCAGACCTGACTTGGAGTTAGATGTCGCTCCCACTGAGCGATCAGGTAGCGGGAGTGACCAAAGGAAGGCGACTGGCCGCAGAGAAGCCACGGAAAGGCAGCGGAAGTCGGGAGACTTGGTGCTGGAATCCTCAACGTGGGCGACCTGGCCGTTGTGGGAATCCAAGTCTCTGAGGCTGGGATGAGTGCCGCCTGAAGCCAGGGTTCGGGAGGTCTCCAGTCTCGAGAGTGAGATGTAGAGGGCAGTTGCAGAGCGTCCTCGCCTGCTGCAAAGCCCAACCGGGAGAAGCAGGTGAGACGCTAGCACAAAAGAAGGCACCGAGCTTATTGTTGTTGTTTTCAAAAAAACTGCTTCCTAAAGAATATTTTAAACCTCTCGTTTTAAAGGATTGTTTTTTTTTATTTTTTATTTTAACCTCCACGTTCTTCTAATGGATTATTTATTTAATGAAGAACTTTTGAATGAACTGCTCTATTTATTGGAACACCTGTTTTGATTGATTGTCTTTTAAATAAAAGCACTTTTGCCCATTTTTACCAATCCCCTTGCTCGATTGTTTATTGCCTACACTGACTAGCTCACTCGGTTTCATTATCGACGGTGTTGGGTTCAAGTGCTTCCAATAGCAATGGGAGTGTGGAGCCAGAACCCACATCGTCACACACCCGCTCTGCGCCTCTCACAGGGGACAACTCCAGAGTAGTAGAGAGTCTAGCTCCTCTCAAGGAGATTGGTTCCAGAGTCGCTGTGCGTCAAGGTGAGCCTGATCATATCTAGCCGGAACTTCTCAACCTCACGTACTAGCTCAGGTTCCTTCCCTTTCAGAGAGGTGACATTCCATGTTCCAAGAGCCAGCTTCTGGATTGGACCGCCAAGGTCTCTGCCTTCGGCCACCACCCAACTCACACTGTACCTGACCTCCTTGGCCCCACCCATAGGTGGTGAGCCCATGGGAAGTTCAAACTACAGAGGGTTCACACTCCTCAGGCTCCCTGGAAAAGTCTATTTGGGGGTCCTGGAGAGGAGGGCCCGTCAGATAGTTGAAACTCAGATTCAGGGGGAACAGTGTAGTTTTCATCCTGGTGGCAGAACAGTGGACCAGCTCTGCACCAGAGGGCCGGGTATAGCCCAACCATTTCACTGTGGACTTGGAAATCGCCGTGTCTGACCTGTTGTACCGATTGGTCCAAAAAGGGTTTTTTCCTTTTTAAAAAAAGGGGCTGGGTTTTTTTGGGGTTTGGCCCGGCCTTTTTAAAAAAACCCCCAAAGGTTTTTTTTGGGAGGTTTTTTTCCTTTTCCAAAGTTTCCCCTTAAAGGGAAAAATTGAGATTTTTTAAGGAGGGAACCCAAGGTTGGGGAAAAGGCGTTTTTTTGGGGCCTTTTTTTTTTTTTTTTTTTTTTTTTTTTTTTTTTGGGGGGGGGGGGGGGGGGGGGGGGGGGGGGGGGGGGGGGGGCGGGGCAAACCCAGGTTTGGGGAAAAGGGGAGGTTTTGGGAAGGGGGTTACCCAAAAAGGCACCCCTTTGGTTTTGGGTTTTAAAACCTGTTAAAAAAGGGAAATATTTTCCCTGGGGTTTTTTTTAAACCCATTTTCAAGGGGTTTTTTTTTGGAAAAATTTTGAAGAACTGCCCTTTTTTCACCGTTTGTTTTTTTTTTAAAATGGTTTGTTTTATTTGAAATTTAGGGGTGGTTTGGTGGATTTTTGCTCCTCCGCATTGGGTTTGGGGAAAGGGGTTAAAAGAAAGGGGTTTTGGGGGCCGGAACCAACCTCCCCCCCCCGGGCCTGGTCCTTCACAAAAAAGGGGTGGAATTGCCCTCTCGGGTTGGGGTTAGATCCCCCCCCAAAGGGTAAAAAGGAGTTCAAAGGGTTTTAAAAGGTTTTCCTTTTTAAAGGGTGATAGGAAGGGAAGGTTCTGGTTTGGCCCTGGATCGGTTGCCCCCCAATTCACATGTCCAGGCCTCCTTCCCCCACCATTGAAAAGGGGGGCCATGGGAAAGAAAAATTTAATTTTTTGCATTCCTTCCACCTCCCTTTGGTCTTTTTGGGGGCCTAGGGAGGGACCCGAGAAAAAAACAAGTTTAAAAATTAAAGGGGGGCGAAAGGGGAAGTTTCCATTGGGGTTTGGGGGCTGGGGTTTCCCAAATTCCGGGGGGGTTTGGAAAAGGTGGAGCTGCCACGGGGGAACCCCAAAAGGGGTCCGAGAGAAGGGGGCCTTGGGGCATTTTCCCGGCCCCCTTTGGGGCCCTTCTTCGGTTGGTGGTTGGGGGAAAGTAAAACCCAATTTCCCCGGGAAAGGGGGCCCCGGGGGGAGGGACTTTGTAACTTTTAACCCTTTTTGGCTCCATTTTTTAGAAAATGATGAAAAAAATTGGGTTTGGTATTTTTGTTTCCCCCTTGGGCGCGGGTTTCCTTTGGGGAAAACCCTCTTTCCGAAGAGGTTTAAAAGTTGGGGGGGGGGGGCCTCCTTGGGGGAACCCTGCCCAAGTGGTTCCCGGGGGTTTTGTTCCAAATGGTGGGAAAAAGGATGGATGGAGGAAATTGGAAAAAAATTGTATTAAGTAAGGAAAAAATTTGGGTCTTTTCTTCTAAAAACTGGCAAAGGAAAATTAATTGTTTCCCAAAGCCTACTCACCGGGGTTTTACGGGGTTCCCTTCAAAAAAAGGTCTAAAATTTCCAAAGGGGGGGAGGCCTTGGAATAAATTCATTTTTTGGACAAAATAAAACCCGGGAAATTTAAGGGACCTTCCTCCTTTTGGGGCAACATTTAAATATTAAAAAGACCAAACAATTATTACTTTAAGCCTTTTTGGGCCATTTTTGTTGTTACTGTTTTTAAAAAATTTTTTATTGATTTTGGGCTTTAAAATTTAATTTCCAAAAGTACGGGGGAAGGGGGGAAATTTTTTTTGTCAAATTGTGTGCCCTGACCATTCAAAAAAATATTTTAAAAAAATTGAAATTTTTTAAATTTCAGTTTTGTCTTTTCCAACCCTCAAAAAATTCTTTTCCCCACACATTGGTTTTAATTTCCTTCAAATTTAAAAAATTTCCCCAAAGGGGTTTAAAAAATTCCCCATTAAATAAAATTTTAAAAAAAGGCATTTACTTTTAAACATTTTTTTAAAATTTAAAACAATTAAAACAATTAAAACAGCCCAGGGGCCAACTTTTTGGGGTTGAAAATTTGTTTTTTAAAATTTTTAAAAGGATTTTTTAGTAAAGTAATTTTTAATTAATTTGGAAAAATTTTGACAGTTAACCAAATTTTTACTAAAAAATTTTGTTTTTCAATTTTGTGATTGAAGGGGTACTCTAAAAAACCCATTGGATTTTAAAAACAAAAATTTAAATTCAAAGTTTAAAATTCCCTTTTTAAATAAAAATTTAACCCTTTTAAAATTTTTTTGTTTGGAACTGGAATCCAAAAAAAAAAGAACAACAAAGGTAATTCTTTAAAAATTTGAACGGAAGAGAGTTTTAAAAAAATTTTGAAAAAGTTTTTTTAAAAGTGCTGGAAAACAATTTTATAAAAAAACTTAAAATTTAAAAAAAATTCCTTTGGGTGTTTTTGGGCCGGTGGCTAAACAAAAATAAAAGCACATGAAAAGGTTTTCCGAAGTAGCCTTGAGCCTTTTAGGGGAACTTCAAGGGAGAAAAAAAAAATAAGCCCCCAAAATTTCCGGGGCTTTTAAAATAAAAAAAATCTTTTTAAACTCGTCAAATTCTTTTTTAATTTAATAATTTTAATTTAAAATCCCAGGAAGTTTAAACTTTAAAAAACAAATGGGAATTGCCCCTAAAATTAAAAATCCAACAAAACTGTAAAAGTGCAATGGAGTTCCTTGGCGCCTTTTTTTTAACCTTTTTTTAAACCCCCAATGGTTCATTGCGAAAGGGGCCCCTTTTACCCGTGCCCAAAAAGTGTTCAAAAATTAAACCCTTTACTTGTCAGGCCTTTTTGACCAAATACTAAAAACCCCTTAGGTATTTTCAAATTTCCCATTTTTCAAAATACAAAAAGGTATTCCCCGAACTTAAACCCACACCTTCACAGCGTTACAATTTATTTGAAAATTCCAGTCTGGTTTTCGCATGGTCATAGTACAGAAACAGCACTAACACGGGTTTAAACCCAATTCTATTCCTCTGATAAAGGAAACTCCCCCTTAATTATGTTGTTGGACTTAAGTGCAGCTTTTGGGTTTCCCATTGACCATTCATTTTACTGCGGGCAAAAAGCGATGTTGGGCTTACGGGCCCCCGTGCTTTTGGTTCAGTTCTTTTTATAAAATTTCGATTCCAGTATTCCCAAAATGTGCAGACAGTACCCCCATCATTATAAAAGAAGTTCAATATTTTCCCCGGGGGGTAATTACTGGGTTTCTTTTTTCCCTTTTACTGTTTACTGGGATCTCTCATTGGAAAACTTAAATTTTAAATTTTTCATGTATCAATGACACCCAGTTATACCTTTCTTTTTAAAAATAAAATGAAGTTTTCCGATGTTGTTTTTTAATTAGTTGTGTTGGTAAATTTAAAGGGGAATGGATGAATGAAACTATTTGTCTTTAAATACAGATAAAACAGAGATGTTAATTGTTGGAGGGAATGGCTGATCACAGCAATTTTTAAAAAATCTTTTTAATCAGTTAAAATCCCAATTTTTTCTGAATAAATTACAATCTAGGTGTTATCTTTGACTCAAACATGTCTTTTAAAAGGCATATTAAAAAATTCGCCCAAAACATTTTTTTCCATCTTTTAAAAAATGTTTAAATTTAAAAACCCAAATAAAAAAGGTTGTGAAAAATTAATTCTCATTTATCTCAATAGGATTGACTACTGCAATGGGTGTTCACTGGCTTTCAAACTGTTCTCTTCAGCCTAAAGTTAATCCAAAATCATGAAAAATTTTAAAAGGGCAAAAAAATATAAACCCCTTCCCCAGTTCTTAAATTTTCACTGGCTCCCAGTTAAGTTTAGGGCAATTTAAAAATCCCCCTTTTTAACATATAAAATTTAAAAGGGCCCAAAAGGCCCGGCCTTTCTGAACTTATCAGGCTTAAAAACCCGGGAAGCACAAAAAAGATCCCCAAGATCCCGGTCGGGCGGTTTCCCAAAGGATTAATAAAATAACAGTGGGAGGTCAAACTTTTAATTTGGGGGCCCCTAAACTGTGGAATGGTCTTCCTGCTTCCAAAAAAGGTCCTCTTCAGTCCCCAGCCTTCAAACCCCGGCTGAAGACTCACTCCCGGTTTATACTGACTAGAGCTGCTGATTAACGGGCCTTTAAATCTCTTTGTTAGTTGTTAGCCCCAAAAAAACATAAATTAAAAAGTAATTATATTTGAATACAAACCCCTCCCCTATTCTGTTTTTTTTTCAAGGGTACCCAAATGTTGGAAATTTGGGGTCCCGAAGCCCATTCCAAAATTTTTTTCCCTATAGGTAAAGTCACCCCCTGATGGGGATCACGGAATCTTTGGGAAAAAGAGGGTCCTTTCATCAGAGCAACTTTGGTTCCAGGCCAAAGGGGGGAGGCAGCTAGATGGATTGGTCTCCAGGACTCTAAAAATATAAAACCCTTTAGTATATCATCTCCCGGGCCTTCCCAAAATTTATTTATTATGTTTATTAAGGTTGTTTTTGTTCTGTGTAGAAATTTGTATTGACCCCCACTTTTGACCCCCATTTCCCCCACCGGGAAAAGGGGTCTCTCTTTGAACTCCCCCGAGGTTTTTTTTCCCTTTTTTCCCTAAAAAGGTTTTTGGGGAGTTTTTTTCTTGTCTTCTCAGGGGCCCAAGGCTGGGGGCTAAAAGGGCGGGGCCCTTTAAAAAACCATTCCGGCCTTCCTGTGGGGATTTTGGGCTTCAAAAATAAACTGTATTTTTGTATTGTTTTTTGCCCAACCTTCAAAATTTCCATTAAAAAGGGGAAAGGGGGGACGGGCTTTCTGCCCCTGGTTCAATGGCACCTTGTCTACTCAAAAGACCCATATTAGTGGACGGGAAAAAGGGTGGTTTCCCTCCTGGGATTGTGTGTTTTTATTTCTTTAAAATATATTCATATTTAAACCCGGGAACTTGTAAGTGTGTGGTTGTGTGGGGGGGTTTTGGGTTTTCTTTCCCCCCAGGGGTTTCCCTCCCTATGTGGTAGTTCTAACAATGAGCTTTTGTTTTTGGGTACACCCTTTTAATTTTTCCAAGACCGAGACTTTGGGTTCAAGTTCAAGATGGGAGTCAATTAAAAAAAAAAATGAGTTAAAAAACATCTGCAGCTCCGGGGGGGTGAATATGGGGAACCACTATATAAAACAATGCCAAGTTACAAATCAGGATTTTTAAAACCATAATATATGTGTTTTGGGTGTGTGTGTGTGTGTTTTAGGTATAAAAGGAGAGGGAATTTTAACTGTATTTTGGTTTTCATGATTTCTTCGTCTCTTGTGATGTCTAAAATGTGCTTATCTGTTTATTAAACCCCATTTCTTCCAAAACCAGCCCCATTAATTATTTGTGATAACTCTTTTTAAAAACTAACTTCACCCCCTCGGGCGTCTTTAACAGTAGATCTTTGCCCCCCTTCATCATCCCCCATGCATCCTGGTAAAACAGTAAAGTCTTATATCATCTCCATATCATCTTGGCACATCTGGATAATGAAAAAACTCTCTTACAGGGTATGTCTATAGACAAAAAAAGTAGTAGAAATTGGACTTCCTTAAACAGCCCTTTAAAGCTTTTAAAAGATTGCCAGCATCAACCCCCAGTGTGACTGTGTGGGACACCACCCCAAAACTCCATCATTAAAACTGCTACTGGCATCACAACCCCATGGGCCTAAACAATGTTTAAAAATGGCCCCAGAAAAAGGGGTCTATCTTTTGGGCTCAGTGGCCCCAGGATCATCTGACCTTTAATCATTGATTTTGAGGTAAACCCAAAATTTTTTTGTTTATTACCAATTTCCCCAAATACCTTCCGGGAAAATGTTTTCACAGGTGCTGTCGGGAGCCCAACTTCACTGGGGCATCACCCTGGTGAAAACCCCCCCCCGGCTCACCAGAAGGTGGTGAAACCCAAAAAATATCACTGGAAAGGTTTCCCCCTTCTAGGAGGATATCTAAAAAACATTCTGCGGTTATTACCCCTAAAACCATCACGCGGTTTTTCTGGAAAATATTAAAAAAAAAGGGGGAAACCCCTCATTTGGCTTCAGAAAGGGTGTTTAGTTGTGGAGATCTAAGAGCCAATCGAAATGAAACATTGAAGAAAGACTAGGTATAAATTTTAAAAAAATAACTAATATATTTTCCTGTATTTTATATTCTATGTTTGTTCTTATTATATTATCCTGTTCTGGAAAACATGTAAGTAACAATACAATTATACTGTTTTTTGAGACAATAAATACGAATTTTTAAAGATGAGATCACCTCGGGATGTTTCCCCTGCGGGGTGCCCCTGCAACCCGACCAACTATTTTTTTATTGGTAGAAAGTAATAATATTTGATATTTATCAAAGAAAAAAAGATGATGACTCAAAGACAGTTTGTTTTTATGCTGACCCCAAAAGCTGGGTCTTTGTGATCTACTTAAATGTTGCACAAAAAAAGGTTTAAGAACAACCCGGGTTTCTCAAACAAAAAAGTTTTTTAAAAAATGTAAAATTTCTTAGATGTCCATCCCCGTTCAATTGATAGGGGAAGGGCACCCAAAGTATTTCCCCAAAACAGTTTTTTAGTAATAAAAAACGTTGATGGATCAAATCAATAAAAAAATGAACTGACTTTTCCCCAAAAAATTTTTCCCCCCGAGTTTTAAAACCAATTTTATTTTAGCACTGTTTTGAAAACCCTTTTTTAAAAAAAATAATTAAGCAATATTGTTTCACGTGTTTATAATTTGCTAGTGGAAATGAAATACTTTTTTAGAATGAAAATCTCTGGGTATGAGTTTGTTGAGGTACATTCTTTTTAAAACCCCAAAAGGAAAATTAAGATTTCTTTGACTATAATGAAACGGTTCGGGAGAAACTTGAACAACCATGTAAAATAAAAAACAAACAAAAAAACTTCTTTTTATTTAAAAGTGTTTTAAAATGGTTGGATACCCTAAGTGTGGAAAGTCATTTATGTTTTTAAATAAAAACTTTTATAATTTGTAAAATTTTTAACAATCCCGGAGCAAGCGGCCCAATACTGTCTCAAAAAAAGGGCATGATGGGCTTGGCGTTGGGAAAAAAGGCGTTCGATGCCCCAGCGTCACCCCACAGGGCCCTTGGGGGCTGTCAAAGGCGTTCGGGGGGTTTTTTGACTGTCACCCTGTGTTCTCTTTTTTGGGGTTTTATTAAGGGAGCCCAGGGGTGGAAATCCGTTTGCTGATTTTTTGGCATCTGATCCCGGCAGTAAAAATTGATAATGTTGAGTTAGCGGTTCAATTTTTTAAAAACCATTGTCGTTTTTTGGGAATGGTTGCTCCTTTTAAAGATCAGGCGGCGTTCTTTTACCCACTCAGTTCCGGATGAAGGGCCCCATTCGTAATTTTAAAGGGTTCCTGCCCGGAGGCCCCCTAGGGAAATTTCTAATCTGGAAGTTCATCATTCTACTTAAAGGATTTTTTGTTTCTTTTAATTTTTTGGTTGGGGATGAAAACAGCATGCTTTTCTAATCTCATTCAGACTCACAAGCGTAATCCCAAAGTGCCTTTTGATACTATTCACAATATTATTTCTCCATCTCAATCTTTTACTAAAGGTTTTTTCTGACAGTGAATGTAATAATTTTCTTGGGTTTTTTTTGGCAAGGTTAATGTTGTTGGGGCAAATTTGCTCCAGCGTTTCCCTGGTGCTCCCTTCACTTATGTTCTGGGGTTCTTTTGTGTTCTCAAAGTTTCACTTTGGATCTTTCTGACTTGCTCGGAAAGATAGGAAACCTTATCGTGTACTACTGACCTGTTCCCCCAACATCATTAATTTAAAAATCTTTGGGGTTTTTTGGCCCAAATTGCCTTTTGAATATTTAAACTGTCCTTGAGATCGGGTTGTGGTCCTGTGGAAAATTTTAAACATGCTGTAATTCAACCGTTGTTAAAAAAATCTAATTCTGATGCCTCTATTTTGAGTAATTACAGGCCAGTTTAAAAACTACCTTTATTGCCAAAAGTTTTAAAAAAGGTGGTTGAACCAATTTGTACTTTTTTTAAAAAAGCGGGGGATCTTTGATTCTTTCAATCGGTTTTGGGCGACATTCTACGAAAAAACCCCTTCTAAATTTTTTTAATGATTTTTTTAATTTTCGGCTGATGCAGGCAGGTTATTTATACTGTTAGATCTTACCGAAACGTCGGTGGACCATCAGATCTTAATTAATAAATTAGAGCTGTTAGGTGTTTTGGCTCTCCCTTTGGACGGGGTTTCTCCTCTTATTTGTCAAATGGAGTTTTCCAGCCCGGTCTGGCTGGTTTTTCACAACTTTTGCCCCTTTTGGGACATGTGCAGTGCGGGGTTGGTTCTTGGACCTGTACTTTTCTCTTTATATATTTTTCCCCCTTATACAGTTTTTAACTCTTTTAAAAAGGACATCTCTTATCACTTAGGGGGAATGATATACAGCTTTTTTTTTTCTTTTAAAGCCAAACCCAAATTAATACTTTGGCCCCTTTTAGTTGATTGTCTGCCCTGGGGGTTTAAACTGGCTCAGTATTTTTACCTAAAAAGTTGAATTCGGGGAAAAAGAGGTCCTAATTTTTCTCCTCCTGTTCTTTATTCTGAGATCTTTTAAAATTATCTTCTGTCTCTCCTGTTATTAAATTGGGGCCCTAAAAACCTTGGGGTTTTTCGGCCAGTCCTGACACTTTGAATTTTGAAAGGTCAGTAAACCGCTCGTGTTTCTTTCTTTTAAAAGAAATCTTTCAAAAATTTGTTTTTTTCCTAAATCAAATTGGAATGCTTTTTCATTCTGTTTTTTTTCTTCCAACTTGATTACGAATCTCTTTTAAGGTTTGAGCAAGCCCTCCTGCCCTTCAGTTAGTTCAAAAATCGGCTGCCGGGCCCCTAACTAGTTTTTAGCTGGGTGATTATCACCCCCATTCTGTACACACTGCACTGGCTCCCAGTGTTTATAAATTCATTTTAAAATTTTTTTCTCATTTTCCCGGGAGTTTTTGTGGCCCCAGGGCCCCAAGGTCCCCTTACCTTTTTCCCCCACCCCTTTAAAACCGGGGGACTCTAAGATCTGGTAAAAGGGGCCTTTTAGTTGCCCCACACACTCGGCTAAAAAACCCCTTGGGGGGGGTCCCCTTTCAGTCTGTGGCCCCAAGACTATGGAAACCCCAGCCTGCCTTTTTTTCTGCGTGGGTCGAGTCTTTTGGGTTTTTTTAAAAAACAATAAAACATTTTTTTTTAAGCAAGCTTTTAATTAGTGGCTAAATAGTTCCAGTTTTTTTTATTTATTTTTTTTTTTTTTTTTACTTTTTTTTGTTTATTTTTTCCTTCAAACTGTTTGTATTTATTTTTTGTTTTTTGCTTTTTCAGGCTCTGTTGACTTCTTGTCTGTTAAAGGGGCCTATATAAAAAACTACACACATATTGGGTTCCTTTTTGATATGGGGGGTTCCCGTTTTCCAAATTTCCCGGCGGTGTTACAGTCTCCCCTTTCCTCCGTTGGAAATCATTCACTTCGTTCTTTTTACCTCCCCCAAAGCAAGCAACAAAAAACCGGGGCCCGGGAATTTGGTGGGCCGGCACACAAACAATAAAGAAAGGCGTTTTTGAGCACATCAGCCCCACCTAGGTTTCCAGGTTTTCCTTTTTTAAAAGATGCAGGTGGATGAAAAAAAGGAATGAAAAAAAAAACCACTCCCCCTGTATCTTAATCATAATAATAATAATAATAATAAAACATGGTGTTTATACTAAAATCCGTCCTGCTCTTTTGCCCCAAGTGGTATAATGTAAAGGGGCCCAAAAATTTAATCAAATTTGTTGTTTAAATTTAAAACCCCCCTTTTTTGTCGGGCCAAAGTCCCCCCCACCACCATCTGTTGTTTTTTGACCTTTGTTGACCTTTAAGTCCCCCCACCCCGGTTGGTTGCCTTGGATCCTTTTGGGGTTGATTTAAGGTTTTTCCCCCCCCCAACCACCGGTTGTTTTTTTGGGTTTTTACCCAAACCATCTTTTTTCCCCCCAAGGAAAACTTAAAAGGGGAAAATTTTGATGGATCCCCCCACCCCCGAACCCCCCACCACCCCCCCCTGCTTGGCCCACCTGCATTCCCCATCTCACTGGGGAAAATTCCCAGATATGAAGGGCTCCTAAAAAAACCCATCCCCAACCCCCCCCCATTTTAGCCCCCCCCCTCTTCCAAAAGACAGGTTCAGGCATTCTGCAGCGGTCCCTGGAAAAGGGTTTAAACATTTCCTATCACCCCAAGACTGAAGGGCCCTTAAACCTCACTGCAGCCCCATGATGCCCTGGCCCCCCCATTTCCCTGGGACACTTCTGAAACTTTTTGTAAAAAAAGTGGTGCATTTTTTTTAAGTTCTAAACACTCTGTGAAGAAAAAATGGAATCTATGCCCGGGCCCCGGGTGAAGCATCATTTCCCTTAAGGCTCTATTCTAGGATGGTTTAAAAAAGGTTTAAAAAAGATGTTTGGTTCCGGGTTTTCTTCAAGCTGGGGCGACCGGGGGACCCGGGTCAAGTTTCCGAAACAAGGGGTAGAATCATTTTGCTTGGTGAGGGGGAAAAAATGTTCCCCTTAGTATTAAAGGGACTGAATTCTGCAAAGCAAAAGGCGGCGGCCCGGTAAGGACTAACTGGTTGAAACATTTTTGGGCGGAAAATTTGAAAAACCCCCCTTTATTCATACCCCCCATCCCCTCTTACCAAAATTAAAGTCTTAAACGGATCCAGAAAAAGGGTTCCAGACCTTTCAAATTCTTTAAGGTTTTTAAAAAGCTCTGGGCATGGTCAACCCCGGGGACTCAAAGAAACCCGGACCCCCGGCGAAACCCTTTTTCGGGGGGGTTTCCCCCCTAAGACCCCAAAGACTACAGTTTAAGCCTGAATCTTACCATTTCCTGCTCGGGCCCGGATGGATTGCTTTCCCCAGGACCCCCAAGAACCCGCCGGTTTTTTTTCTAGGCCTGATTACACTTTTGGTCAAAAAACCTTGAGACAGACAGCCTTTTTCCCAATTTCCCCTTGGGTTTTGGTCGTCCGTCACCGCCCACAGCCAATGGTGATAAACCGGACACTGGCGTCTCCGTTAAGGGGTTCAGACGAAACCTCTTCCCAAAAGCCCCAGGACAGCCTTGGGTGCAAAACAATTTCCCCGGGGAACCCGATGTTGATGGGATTTTCCCCGGGGACAAATATGGATTGCCCGGGGGGTTTTTCCCAGAAACCTGGAAAAGGCCCTGCAGCTTGAAAAAGGTCTGATGACTTCTCTGCTGGACATTGTTTTTGCAAAAAAAAAGGAAATGTCAAAGGCTGTGGTATAAATCCCCCCTTTTAAGGTAAGGATACATGCCTCTTTAAAACCCTGAAATCGGCTACCGCCCAAGGCCCTTTAAAGGGTTCAAAATATTTTCCGTAAATATTGGCTAAAAGCATTAGCTGTTAAAGTTCTGGGTATTTTAATATTCTACTCCCGATTCCCAAAATATTTTGATGATTGAAAAGATGAGATGAATTTGAAAGTACCATCTATTCATGATACTGTAATGCGGTCATTTTATGAAATGGATAAATACTCCTACTTTTAAAACCCCCGTGTGGCAAAGAAAGGTTTTAGGAAATATTAATCATGGGGGTCTTTGGATCTTGGCCCAAAAATGACCGGGAAAATTTGATATGATAGAGCTGATGGGTCTTTCTGAGCCTGAAAACACAAGCCCTAAAAAAATTCAGACTCTTAAATAAAGGTTTTCAAATTTTTTTAACTGGTGCCAGTGTCTGTTTTATCCCCGGCGTGGGGGGGGGTTTTGGGAAAAAAAACATATTATAACCCCAAAGAACCCCCAGACCCTTTGGGGGGGTGGGTTCCCTTAAAAACTCTCATTAAGGGGGTTTCACCATTTTTGGGTCCCAAAGGCCAGTTGGTTATCGGGCAAATACACCTCCCGATTTTTTGGGGGGGCCCAGAATCCTTTTTAAAAGGAAAAAAGGTGTATGTTTCCAATTTGAAAGGGCGGAATCGATCTAGGGATAAAAAACCCCTGTCCGGGGTATAACAGGGTTAAAAGGTATCTCAACTTGTATAGATATTTTTTAAAAATTGGCGGGTCGGGGTTCTGAAAAACAAAGCGGGTAAAAAGAAACCAGGGCTTTTAAAATTTTTGGAAAGGTAAAAATTACCGCCCTTCAGGCGGAAAAGCGGAAAAGGATTTCTCAATCGGGAAAAAAGCCTGATCAAAAAACCCCAGAAAAAAAACCTTTCCCCACCACAGCTAGTAAATTAAAGGCTTGGTGGGGGAAAGGTTCAATCGAACTCTGAAGACCAAAATGTGGTTATTTCAGCCCCCGGGTACCGGCCCCTTCTGCGGGGCTGGGATTTGGTGAAATCTTAAAATTTATCACCGGGGGTTAAAAAAGGGCCCCTCTGAGGTGAGTGTTTAATTTTTAAAAAGTTTTTAAAACATCGGCCTAACTAAAACCAAAAAGAAATCAAAAATATAAATTCAAAAATTGGGTCACGGTCAGGTATAAAACCCCGGAATCCTTTTCCGGGGCTCGAACCCCCTTTTTCCCAGGCGAGGTATTTCCCGTTTCTGAACTAGTCCCCAAATCCCCCCGTCCCCTCAAGGATTATGGCCGGTAAAGGCATTATAGGTTTTTTTCGGCCGATTTAAAAAAGATTAAAATGGGGGCGTCTTTTGGGATTGAAAAGTTTTTTGGCCCGAAAAAATACCCGTAAAAAAAACTATTTTTGGGAAAGGGTTGGGGTTGGCCCGAAAAGTTTAACAGTTGGATCCCTGAAACTCGGCCCCAAGGCTTTAAAAATACGAGAACCCAAAAATAGTTTTTCCCATTCACGGTCTGATCCCCAATGGAGAAAAAAGTTTTTACTTTTGTACTCCCAGCAATTTTTCCCCCAAGATCTTCTTCATCCGGGGTTGTGTCCCGGCTTTTTCCTTGGGGGTGGCTCTCCCCCATGTCTCCATTTTGGCGCGTCTTCGGGGGTGACATTGGCGATTTTCATGCCCCTTGACCCGGCCCATCCACGCTTTTTTGGGGTTTTTCCCTGGGAAAAAGGGTCCTTCGAAATTGACCCGGCTTGCCGAAAAACCCCCCGAGTTCGGGCCCCGGGTGACATCCCCGTCCCAAATAGCCTTGCCTCTGCCTTTTTTCTTTGGCGCTATACCCATTGGCCCGGATTCGTTCTGATACAGTCCCATCTTTTTGGGCCCGGGGCCAAAAAGCATCGCATCTCCAGGGGTGCTTAGGGTTTTGTTATTCCCCAAAAGGCGGGCCCCAGCACTCTGATCCATATAAAACCCCAGCTGGGGGACCACGGGTTTTTGTAGTTTTTGGGCTTCAGGCTGCCCGGCATCGGCCCGGTTTAAAAACCGCATGTAGGGGCCCAACCCCCACCCGGGCTTTGGGATTGCCGGGGCAAATGGGGGCAGGTCCCCGGGGGGGTGGCTGAGGGAAAAGCGCCAGGTATTTAAAATTGGTATCTTCTTAGGTCTTCCCCCCGATTTTGGGTTGGTCCCAAATGGGTTTTGAAAAGGGCCACTTTCCCATGTATTGGGGTTTTTTTAATATTCAACTTCATGCCGTTGGTGTCTCCCCGGGCCCTTTCCCCACCGTTGGGCCTTTTGCTGTGGGGCCCGTTCTCGCCCGGGGAAGGGGGCGTCCGCGAACAGCGCCCCATGGGGGGGGGGTCTGGGGGTCCCGTTCTTGCCCCTACAAAAAATGAACAGGGCGGCGATGGCGCTGACCCCGGGGCCCCGCCCACTTTTTGGGGCGGGGTGATTTTCCCCCTGGGCCCCTGACTATGCTGGGGGGCGTTCGGTTCGGGAACTTGACCCAGTTGGCGTATGCTTCGGGGTACCCGTTTTTCGAAACGCATAGATGGGGTCATAGGCACTCATAAAACCCTTTTCCAGGTCAGGAAGGCCAATGGACCCCCTTTTGTTCTTTTCTCAAATTTTCTCCAGAGGGGCGGGCGGCATGGTTTTTATGGTTTTTCACAGCCTTTGCCCAAAGCGCTGTTTTGGGGGCGTGATGGTGGTATATGGGGGAAAGGGGGCGCCCAGACCCTTCGAATATCTTCATTTTTTGGCCCATAGGGGGGTTTTGGGGATGGTTGGGAATTTTTCGTACGTGTTTTGTTTTTCAAAATGGGCACTGTTATGCTTGGCCCAGGCCTTGGGACTTCGCCTTCTTTTGGCGATTTGGTTAAAGGGAATTCCCATAGCGTCGGGGCTCCCGTTCCCGGAAATTTCCCCCACTTCGCGGAATGTCTAAGGTCAAATTCCCTTCCCCGTTCTTCATCTTCTTGACAGGGGTTTGTGATTTCCCTTTGAAATTGGGGAGGGGGCCAGGGGGGGAAAGTCGGCACTCTGATGGGGAAAATTGGGAATTCTTGTTTCCCCCACCCCTGGGAAATTCGTTCCCGCTGGTGGAGGGCCCCGACGGGCCCCGAAAAGACTTGGTGTTGGGGTGGCCCCTTGAAAATCTTGCCCTGGGATATCCGGGCCCGAGCGTGGCATTTTGGCCCAAAAAGGGATAAAATCTTGTTTCCCCCTCAGGGCCCAAACCCCTCGTAGAGCTTTATAGGGGGCCCGCTTTGGCTTTGGCAGCCTTTTAAACCCCCAACTTGGATTTCCCTGTATTGTTGGTAGTCTTCATCGTCACTGGACTGGAGCCACTTCTTCGGGGGCTTTCTTTTTAAAACCTTTGATGGGTTCTTGCACTTCTTGGTTTCCCACCACCATGTTTTGTTTATGTTTAAAATTTTTTCTTCCTTTTAAAAATTCCGCCCAAGGGGTTGCGGGCCTTAAAAAATCTGGCTGGAGATGGTATCCCAGGTGTCCGCTACTGGCTGGTCGGGGGTCCCGTCCATGCGGGCGAGAGCTTTTTTTTAGCTCTTGCCCACTCCCCGGGAGTCTCCCCCCTTTGATCCTTTCGGTTGTTGCCCCTTTACCATTCGGCGTGGCGGGTCTAGGTGTGGGCCCATGACTAGCGGCGGTGTTGGGCGGCGTTTTGGATGGGATCACTTTTCGTCACGGAAAGTTAGTGACACCCCCGAAAAAGTAAGTACACTGGGTGTCCCGGCCCCCGCTGGGTATTTTATCGATGCTTTTGCTTCTTTTTAAAAGAAAGTGTTGACTATGGCGAAATCATGGGCCTCCCCGCGGCCCGGGCCTTCGTTTTCCTAAATAAATTTCCCGGGCTCCTCGTCCGGCCCCGGACCCGTTGGTACCCGGTTGCCCCCGGCCCGTGGCGTTGGGGTTCCACCGGCGGTTTACGTGTTCTTGAGAAACCAAAATATTCGTGGGGGCGTCATTTTAAAAATCGGTTTTTTCTTTTCGTGGGGGAAATTTGGGTTTTTGGGCGCTTACTTTACAATTTGGGAACCGGGCGGAGTGTCGATCTTGGTGACAGGGGCGGTCTGAGACTGGCCCTGATTTCCCGGCGTTGTTTTGGTTTTCCCTGGCGATCCCGTTTCCCCACGCCCGTTTTGTGCTTTCCCCCTTTTGTAATACAGTTTAAGCCTTCCCCGATGTCCCCCGGCTTTTGACCCTTTTCCCTTTTCGTTTTCCTTGAATGGCGTGCCGCCCGGGGCCCGGGTTCTTGAGTCGTGGAACTCGCGGCTTCTTCGGTCATGGTCCCGATTTTGGGGTTTCCCCCGTTCGTAGTGTGGTGGATTTGCCCTTTACCCCTGTCCGGTCCTTGGGCGGGAAACCCGTCCACTTCCCCGTCGCTCCAGGGGGGCCCCCCGTCGCCTGGGGGCCCCCTAGCATCATCGTCCAAATGTTGACCCGTTGTTGCTTGATCCGACTGAGGGGGGGTCCGTCGTCGGAAAAAGCCCCGCCCCCCAATCGACGACCCCCCGGTTGGCCAATTTCCCCGGGGTCGTTGTTTCCACCCCGGCCCCCCCGAGGAGGTGGTGATGGGTTTGCCACCCCAATGGGTTTTCCGGCCGATGGGATTTTCCACCCCGATGGGTTTTGCCACCCGGGTGGGTTTTCCCAAGGATGGGATTTTGGGAAAAGGTGGGTAGGATTGGGGGGGCTCATCCGGACAAAATTGGTCTGGTGAATGAAGCTCCTTCCCCCTTGGATATCGGGGGGTTTTTATTTTTAAAAAGTCTAAAAGCGACATTGTTTCTCACCAAAAATTGGGAACCTTCGTCCCTCTTTGAATGCGTAAAATTTTGAGGATGAGATGAATGATTACCACAATCACCTACGCCCAAACTTTTTCCGTTCTTTTAGCAAGAACCCAGTTTGATACTTTACCTTGAAAAAAAACCCGGATCAGAACAAAGGGGTTTCCCCTTTTCCCATTTTGGGCGGGTCATAGTCAAGTTACATTTCAGACCCCCCAAGAGGTGTATACCGAAAATTTTTTTGGATAAAGGATCTTACCGGGGAACCCATACTTTATTATTATGAACCCCCAACCCCCCGGTGGCGGCCCCCCGGGTTCTCTGGGTCCAGTTTTCGGCTCTGGGATGGGAGGGATTTTTGGGGCTTTTGAAAATTTTTCCTCTCCTGAAAAGGGATTAAAATTGTAAAACCAAAATTAAATCAGCCGCTAAGAATATTGTAAAGGGGCGTGGTGGCTGGAGCTTTCCCCGGGAAAGCGTGACTCGGGGGCGAAGAAAATCAAACTGGGGGCGGGTCTAATGGTGATGGGGAAAACTAAAGCGTGAGGCCCCCCGGGTCCGACCAGCCCGACCCATAAAAAGGGCCCGCCGTTCAGCTTTTCCCCTTTTCTTCTCCCCCAAAAAGGATGGGCCCAGCCCCCAAAAAAAGAAATCGAAAACATTTTTAACTCAAGATGTTTTTCGTTCCCAAAATTCCCCAAGGTGTGAAATCGAACGGACTTTTTTTGGTCCCCTATTTTTTCCAGACTAGTGTAAAAAAAGCATCTTTTCCGGGGGTTTCCCCCTCTCTCAGCTTTTATCTAAGTCCCCGCGGGGTTTCGATTCGGGAATGGGGGAGTTTACTTGGACCCAAAACCCGTTTCCGTCCGATGCAAAATCGTCAATCCCGGGGAACAATCCCCTTGGCCCAAAAGGTAGCCTTTTTTAATTACCCGATAGCAGCTTTTTTTTTCAAAAGTGGATGTAACCCGGGGGAGATGGGCTTAATACCCCAATTTTAACCCCTCCCCATTATGGGGCCCCTTTTTAAGGATTTTAAATTAAAACAGTGAAACTCTCAAGTACCAATTTGAGTGGGTTTTTTTCAAAGACTCGGCCGCGAACATAAAAAACCCAACAACCGGGGGGGCCCGAATGGGGGCAAAAAAGCGGTTTCAGGAGGGAAAAGAAAATTAGAACTCCTTGGATCTATTCTTTTCCGCCCCTTTTTTTTTCCAAAAAAATTAATTCAAAAAGGGGGGCGCCCAGAATAAAAAGAGTCGTAAAAATGAATTCTGTCTGATGTCGGGGGAAATGCGGCGTTACAAAGTAAACTTTTTACCCGCCTCTCTTTTTGTCAAAAAAAGGGGTTTAAAGTTTCGGGCCCGGGGTGAAATTAAAACACGCCCGCACCCCAAACGAGCGCCAAGTACCCCAGGGAAAAAGAGTGAATAAAAGGGGTTCTCGGTTTCCCGGCCGGAAATTGGGTGAGCAATCAAAATTTGTTCTTGGGACAATTCCAAAATCTTGGCCCTGGGCCCTTGGTGGATAAGGGCCCCCTTTGGGGTTTGCTTGAAACCCCTTCAATTTCAAACATAACCATGGGGAATTTCCCTGGCCTTGTTTTTTGGGGCCCTTCCCAAACCTTTTTCAAAATTTTTTGCTAATGACACCACCGCTCGGGGGAATATTAAAACCTGGTTTTGGGACGGAAAACACTTGAAAAACCTCTAGCCACCCACCCGGCCCAAGATTCCCCAAAAATTTACACCCTGTTTTCCTTTGTTTTTGGCCCAAAATAAAGAAGGGGGACCATTTCTCATTGATAAAAACGGGAACAAAAGTTTTGAAATCCGCTTTGGGGCCCACCCCATACTGTGAATCTAAAATTATAAGGGGTTTTTGACAACATTATTGAAATAAACCAGAAAGAAATATCCCTTTTATGATTACTAAAAAGCTGAATACCCTGCAGATCAACAAACTCATGTCCAGTAATCCTTACACAGAAAATCTGTTTCACAAAATTGTTAATTTCGGGACAAACCCTCCAAAAAAAGTATTTTTACGGGCCCCGACCAGGTCATCGTCAATACTCACCGTCAAAAAAAAACCCCGGAAACACTGGGTGGCGATACATCTCGAAAAGGGAATTGGAAAATTTTTTTGATTCCTACGGAGCCCCCACCAACTTTATCTATTTTCCGGGGAAATATACGGCTTTTAAACAAAAACTGTAAAGAAAATTATTCACCATACCGGGCAGCTTCAAAACGGGTTTTTCCACCGTCTGCGGGACAACTGTTTTTTTTTCCCCCATCATAGGGGAAAAAGGGGGGCTCTTATAAAAGGGGGCCCTTGAACCTGTTTTTTTAATAAGTCACCAAAAACGATGATATGGTTCAAAATTTTGTCAACACCTTGTCTAAAGAACTTTTAAAAAGTTTTCCCAGGATCAACCCTGCATCAAAGTTCTGGACCCTGTAATTATCTTAAAAAAGAATAAGGGCAAACAAAAAATAATATTTTATTAAAAAAAAATATAATTACATTTCAAAAAAGGAATCCATTCATTTTTTTTTGGGTCGGGTTTTTCCCCCCAACAGGTGTATTTAGAGGCCCGTGACGCGGGGGAAACAAGAGACACCCAAAAACTCCGTCTGGGGGGGGTTGGTTTGAAACTCTCTAGAAGTTCTCTAGTGTCCATGTTTGAGTCGGCCGAGGTTGGAATTTTCCCAACCCGGCCAGGGCCTTAATAAATTTTTTTCCAAACCCCTAGGTCTCCGATGGGATGGTATGTTATGGGGGGCTGTTAAGTTCCGCATTAGATAAACCCAAACCGTTCAGATGTGGGTTCCCCAGAAACCCCAAACTCCCCCCAAGGCCATTCCAATGGGTTTTGTATTAGGGTGATCGTCATTTTTTAAAAATTACAGTATATTTTTTTTGATTTTACCCGGGCATTTTTTAAAATCTGGTGACCCGTTCTTCTGGGGTACTAGGTGCATCTTTGGGGTGCCTCGGGGTGGCACCTCCTGGTTCTCGACAGGCATCAATTTTGGGGAAAACCCGGGTTTTTTTTTTATCCATTTTTTTCCAAATTGGAGTATCTTTCCAAGGCGGTCGTATAAAGATTTCCCTTTTGCATGGGCCCTCAAATCATCGCGTTCTTGTTTCACCCTGTGTTTACCCAGTTAAGCTTTCCTTGGTGAAAATTTGTCTTTTGGAAGTCTGGGGTTTTTCCTTTTTCCACTAGCCATTTGTTGTTGGGGCCCAAAGGTACATTTTGGCCCCAAAATATTATACTCTCAAACTATTAAACTAGTAATAAAAAGGGAATGGCCACCTTGCGGGGGCCCCGAGAAAACCCCCCCTTTCTGATTTAAAGGGGCTTTTTTTTTTAGGGTTTTTTTTATTTGGTTTTTAGGACAAAACGACCCTTCTTCAAACGGGCTGCCTAGAAGTCGGGGGACATGGCCTTTTAAAGTATTGAGAGCTACCCGGCCCAGGCATAAATGAAATGGGGCGGGGCCTCCTCAGCTTTCGCTTTTCTTGGAAAAGGAACCCTGTGGGGTCTTGAGAAAAGGGAATTTCTTTTTATTCGGGGAACATCCGTCTTTTTTTCAAATCCGGGAAAAATCCCCCGTCTTTATTTTTTTGGCGTCGCCACGGGCCCAGTGGAAACATCCCGGTTCTTAAGCAAAATTGGTCAAGCGTCTGGGTTTTCCCAGATCCCCAACAGATAACCGTAAAGGTTGTCGTTGGCGTCCTCAAAGGCCTAAAGAAAAATTTCCCCCTACGTCATTTTTGGCGCTTTTTGTTTTTGGTTTATCTCCCCAGGTTTTAAAAAGGGGGGATGAAATTGGCATTCAGATTTATGGTTTCTCCCTTTTTTTGGTTTGGGAAAAAAAAAATTTTTGGACCAAGAAAATTGATGGACAAATTCCTGTGATGAGTATATTTTGTAAAGGCCCTCTCTTCTCTTGGCTTTTCCGCCTGTTCCATCTGTCCCCCGATCCCCAAATTAATTTTCGATAAATGGAAAGGGGGAAAAAAATTTTTTAAAGGGGCGGGTAATCTCCCCAAATTTTTGTTTTTGGGGAAACCCGGGGCTAATAGTTAGGTAATTACAGGGGCTGCCAACAACTAAAAAACCCAAAACTATATTTGTCGGGGCGGCAAAAGGCAAAATGGTCTTGTTTTCCCAAAAAAGTTTTTTTTTCCCCCAAATGCGATTTCCCGAACAGGGGGGCCCAAGGACTTTTTTTTTGAGGGGGGGTTTTTAAAGTCTTACATCAAAGCCCTTTTTAGTATCCTTAAATTTGAAATCGGCAAAAAGAACCCTTTTGTTGTACACCTCAAATCTCTTTCTGGGTGGGCGATTTTAAAAGGGTCTTTTGTTTCTATAATCTGCTTACCATGAGCTTTTATTTCTTTTGTGAGATTTTTCTAAAAAACTATATTTTTCCCTTTAAAGAAAAAGGTTTTCCCCCGGGCCCGTTTGGTGTTTTGGAGAAATCCCTTTACTTTCAGAACCTTGCCTTTGGGCTTTTAAATTGGCATGTTTTGGACCTCGGCCAAATTCTTCAATGAAATCATCAGGATCTGGATTAGCGGGGAGTTCCCCCTAAATAGTCCCCCGGTGGGTGTGTATTTCCCCAGGCGTGCTGTGAAAAATAATGGTCTTTTAATAAGAACCCTCGGCCCAAAATATCCAAAAATTGGCAATTCTAGGAGCGGCCGTTTTGGGGCGATCCCCCCTTTGACGGGGGGTCCCGTAGGGTACCCATACCTCCACCCCCTGGCGATTTGGGCGGCAAACCAAAATAGGAACCCGATACATGTCAGAACAGGTAACCCAAAAAATTCTTGGGGTTGTTTAAAAGGCTTTCGTGGTCATTTGGGTTTGGGTTTCGGCCAAATTTTTCCCCAAAGAAAATTTCCCAGAAATAACTTGGAAATTTGTCTCTTAGGGGGGATTGGGGCTATTTTTTAAACGCTCCAATAAGACCCTTTTTTTAAAGAAATAGTCGTCAACCCCGCCGCCCGGGGGCTCCCGGCCCAGAGGGCACCCAAAAAGCCTCCTGTTTGCCTTTCAGATAAATTTTTTGATGCTTTCGGAAAAAAAATCTCTTTTCTGCTCTATTTCCATATCTCATTTTTTTTAAAAATTTTTGTACCCCTTTATCAAAAGGCCTTGAGTATTTGGGTCCGGGTTTTCCTTTAAGACCTTTCCCGATATTGTGGGGAAAAGGGGGTTGGTTTTGGGGGTTTTTCTGCATTCGGCAAACGAACATCAATTTGTGAAAATTTTTAAAGGGGAAAGGAAAATACAAATTGCTTGGCGGTGATTTTAATGGGCAATTGTTTAAAGATGTAAACTCCTCAAAAAAAAGGTCGGATGGCTTCGGGGAATTTTTTGTTTTGTTGGCGGGAACAAAACTTGAAAAATTTAAAAAAGGGCCATTTGTTTTCGTCTTTGGACTTTAGGGTTTTTTGATCGTTGGTCGCCCTCCAAAAAAAGGGCACCCAGGATTGATAGGTTCGGGAAAACTCAAACCCGTCTTAAAAATTTTTAAAACTCCCGCCCTCTTTTTCTTCCCCCCCAAAGCGTTTTCCCCAAACCTTTTCCCCGTCAGTTTAAAATTTTTTCCCAAATTTTTAAATTGGGGTTTTATAGTTTTAAGCTTTTTAAAACAATTCTGCATAAGGCGTCCCGTAAGGGGGTTGTTTGGTTTTAGCCGTTAGCATCTGGACATCCGTGAAAAAGAAACCAAACAAACCCCAAAAGGAAAAACCCCGGGACACCCCTGAACTTGGTAAAAACCCAAATCTAGATAAAGGACCCCATCTTAACTTCCCGTGATTCCGCGCTTGCCGAATGTTTTTTTTCCTTCTCGGAAAGAAACGGCCAGGGAATAAACTTTGGGAAAAAACTTTGTGGGTTTTTTGAATGGTCAGTGGGAATGATTCCAATTGCTTTTATCAGGCATGCATTTTTTGCCCGGGCCATGGACATACAGAGAAAGCTAGGGTTACACTAAAAAGGGATCAAAAACCCGGATCGATGTTTATCTCTAAAATTTCATACAGGCAGTTCTAAAAAAACCCCGTCTTTACGGCAATCCCGCCATTTCTTGTCAAAGTTGAAGGTTCGTTTTTTAATAGAGTCGTCCCAAGACAAAAACTCCTCTCTTTCCCCCCATCATGTTTTGAATGCCGTAATATTTGGGCTGGGGGTATGGGCCGATGTAATTTTGTTTTTCCGGTTTTAAAAAAATGGGAAAAATTACCCTTTTTGACCCCGGGAATCCCAGGGCTTTTAAAGGGATACTGCTCAATTTCATAGGTAAAAAAGTTAGCAGGGCGATAAAAACTCAAATTGTAATCTTCTTCTATAAAAAACCCTTAATTTAAACCCCGAGAAAAGAACAAATGGAGTTTTTTTCCCATGGAAGTGTTCATGAGAAAAATCCTTACCCCTTTTAAATTGTAGTTTAGCGTGTAATCTTTGTATTTGGACCTTGATATCTGTGAAAAATTTTGCTACATGTCCCCTTTACCCATTTTCCATGATGAACCCGTTCCCCAAAACTTCAGTGGATGTAATTGGGGATTTGTACCAGCATCCCGGGGGCTTTTAAAATCGTAGAACCCCCGGGATTTTTCATGGGTTTTGGGCTTTGCGGTGGGTTTGAAAAAAACACTGATGGTTTCATCCCACTCTTTACCTCTCTACCTCGACAGTGTTTGGGTGACACTTTGAGGTTTTTAACCGGCTTTCAAGCTGTATCTCCCGTAACGAAAACGAAATTTGGGGGGTCCAAAACTTTCAGACCGGGCGTCTTTTCCCTTCCCTTTGGGTTTTTTTGGATTTGAAGCAAACCCCCGATCGACAAAAACCGGTTTGGGACATAAAAACCCCCTCGTCAACTAATAGACAGTTTGTAGATAAACCCGACATCACAGTGCTGTTGCGGGGATCCGTGGCGGGATAGAATATCCCGTGTAACAGAAATATGAGCGTGGGGAAAAACCCGAAAAACCCTTTTTGATTCAAAATACCGTAAAATTTTATCCTGGTGCAAAAAAAAGGGGCATGCTTTTTTTTTCTAAACAAATTTTCTTAAATTTTTAAAAAAGGCGGGTTTTTAGGTTTCCCCCGCCCGATGATTTTAATTCCTAGTAGCCTCTCAAATTTTTGACATCTAAAACGTTACTTTCTGATCCGTTGATAAACCGACCCCAACGTGCGGGGAATGAACCCCCTTTTACCAATTTTTGATTTTTTCCCGAACCTTTTGTTTAATACAGCCAGCAAACCCCCGGCAAAAACACTGGTATCCCGGTTTTAAAAAGGGTTCCATAGGGGGCTTCCCTTTCTTTTGAAGGTTACATGGGGTTTAATAGGGGAAAAGGCTTTTGCCCCAGCCCCCGCCCCCACCAGATGGAACCCTACCCCCTGGGATTAACGTCAGACTGGAAGTCCCCGGGTAAAATAGTAAACGTGACTCTGGAAGTAAATTTAATTTTTATTAAAAAAATCTTCAACCGAAAGCAGGCCAGCTTTTGGGGTTGGGGAAAACACTGGGGTTGAGAGATTTGGACGTAATTCTAACGAACTAGATCCATAGGATTAAAATGTTAAAAAAAAAAATGTCTAATATTTGCTGAAGGGTTTTGTTTTGATTAAAAACTTTGGGGAAAGGGAAACAAGTTTGAGGGCCCCTGAAAAATTGGGGTGTCTAATTTGATATTTTTAAAAATTTTTGGGGGATCCCTTATAGACAAATTATTTAATGAGAGGGTTTGAGGGTTGTAGGGGGGTTTCTGGCCGGTTCACCCTGTGCGGTGTAAGGAAAATTTGGGAACTTTTCTTGGGGGTCTGGAGGCGTGGGTTCACCTTACGAGGTAATGGTGGGGGGAGTTGGTTTGAGACTTAAGTTTACCCTGGATTTAATTAGTCCCTCCTGATCCCGCTGGGGATGTGGGGAGGAAGTATCCGGCTCTTTTTAAAATTTGTCAACAGGTGGGTGTTGAAAAACTGGCCCTTTCTGGTCCCGGATTCCTGGGGTAGAAGGCTGTGGGGATTCCACATACATGTTTAAAGGGCAATTGGTTGTTGTGAAGGGCCCATTTACGTTTTTGTCCTGAGGGGTATTCTTTAAAAACTCCAACAGGCGTTAACTACGGCTTATTTCATCAGAAATTTGAACCCGGGCGTGTTAATGAGATCAAAATTGTCAATAGGATGTGTCACTGGGGTTGGTGAATGAAAAATTTCAGGGATGGGGGAGGGGAGGTATTTTTGGGGGGGGTTTTAGAATATTCAAAAGGGTTTTCAGACATCTCTTTTTAAAAGTCTAGGTTTTTTACTGGAGGGGCCCCACGCCCAACCTGGGATGTTCCCGGAAACTGTCTGTTCCACTTGGGTTTCTGCCCGTCACTGCCCAAAACGTTCTTTGCTCTAGCGTGGGGCCCGTTTTTTAGGCATGACCTTTAAAATTTTAACCAAAAGGGTTTCAGTTATAAGCACATAAAATAAAAAATTTTCATTTCAATTTTTATTCTTTTGAAAGAAAAAAAAAATAAAAATAAAACCTATTCTTTAATTTCTGGGTAGAACCTTGGAAAAAATATACAGATGCAGCAAATTAAACTCAAAAGTGGGGTGGGAATTGTACCCAGGGGACTCCCAATTCTATTTGTTCAAATGGCCCCAAAACGTCAAACAAACCAGTCTTTGCGATGGGCTCCGGGGGCTTTGGGCAGGCTGATGGGAAATTGGGGGGAAAACGACTTTCCCGCCCCAGATCTAAGCTCAGGGTGGGATGTCGGGGGTTCCCCCCCTGGGGGACGGGCGTCTAGAATTAGAAAAGGGGCCGGCGATTGCCTGGAGAATGCCCCCCGGCCCGCTCTGGCTGGGTGTGGAGGGAAAGCCCTCGGCTGCTCTGGGGGCTGCTGGGGAAAACCCCCCTGCTCTGGCTGGGTGCGGAGAATGCCCTCGGCTGCTCTGAGAGGCTCTGGGGAAAAACCCGTGATGCTCGGGGGTGCCCTCGGCCCGCTCCCGAGGCTGCTGGAGAATACCCTGATGCTCTGAGAAATTGTTGTTGGTTTTTGGATCCTCCCGGTTTTTTAGTGTTCCCAGATTTCTGGAAAACCGGGAATTGTGTTAAAACACCGGGAAAATTGAATCTGAAAATAAAACTATAACCTTCTCCCGTTAAAGGACTTTTTTAAAAAAAATCTGCAGATAAAATGTGATCCCCAAAAATTTCCCCTCCATAAATTGAAAGACCCTTACCGTGACTGTACAAATCCGTAATCCTTTGAGAATCTGTTTGGTTTTGTACAGAATTTTTTTGTCTAAAAACAAAAACCCCCATTTAAAATAAATTTCCCAATCCCTTCGCAGCAGCTGAACCAAATAAAGGGCCCCAAACCAGACACCCCCATACATAAAAAGCTTTTCTCTACCCTGCTTCTCGCATGCATGCACCCACACACCCACACACACACACACACACCAAAGCCCCCCAAGCGGTTAATTTTCCCAAAAATTTTAATTGGCCCTCACCCCCCTTCAACCCGATGGGAAACTTCTTGTAACTACCCCAAACACTTTAACAAACTGCATGAGCAATCCCTAAACTAAATTGGGTAAATCATTTTTTCCAAAAAAAATGGGTCTCAAGGTAATAAAAATAATCTCATAAATACAAAAAACGTTATAATATTCCTTTACCCCATTGGGTTCAACAATACTTTTGATGTCCCCAAAGCCCCCTTAAAACCCTCTTACATTTCATTTTTTAGCCTTTGGGGCTTCAGGTTAATTTCGCCTGTGCACAGCAATTACTTTTTTTCCCCAACCGTCTTCTTCAATAAACAAAAAGCTTTTAAACATTTTAGTATTTTAAAAAAAAATCTCCCCGGTTGATTTCGATTGGCGACTCTATCTGTTTTAAATAATTCCAAAAAAAAGAAAATAAATTAAATCAACCCCCCGTTTTGGGGAAAAAACTTTTTTTTTCCAAAACATTTTTCCAATTTTCAACCCAGTAATTATATAAATATTCCTCCCCCTTCCCTTCATCGGTTAATTAAGACCCCGTTTATAGACTCCTAGCCCATTTTTATGAACGGATCAACCCAGAAGAAACATTTTTAAACAGTTTTTTTTTGGCAAAACCTGGGGCATACATGCGCCTTTGGGGATCAAAACCCCCAGCGTCCGGCCCCGATATACCTTTGGGGCCAAATCGATATGGAAGCCATCATTTAAAAAAGGGGGTATTAAAAAGGTTTTTTCCATTTTCGAATCGGCGGGGATGAACAGCTCTAAGGGGAAAAAAATAAAATTCACACCTCAGTTTTTTTAAAAAATTTTTATTTAACCCCTAATAAAATCATAAATAGTCTTACCTGGGTTCTTTCGGTTGTGGCCCATTTTTGCAGTTTTGGGCTGTATCAAAAAATAATTAGATTTCCCTTTAGATGCAGTCATTAAAATTACAATACATTTTTTTATAATAAATTGTGCTGAAAAACCCCCTATTGGGAGGCGATTCATCTTTGCCCCGTTCTGAGCGGCGTAGGGTATGGGGGGGGGGTCCAAGGGGGTTTTTGATTTAAAAACGGGGTGTTTTTCCCTTTTGCCCCCCAAACATTTTTAAAAGGGGCATCCAAAAAAAAATGCCCTTTTTCCAATTTGGTCCGGGAAATTGCCCCAATAGGTTTTTTAAACATCTGCATTATCTCCAAAGACCTTTTCCCTTTTAAAAATTTTTTATCGGTCCGGGGTTTAAGTGGTTTTTCCGGGAAATTGCCTAATAGATTTGTTTTAAACATCCCATGCTTTTCTCCATAAAACCTTTTCACCTTTGCAAAAAGTCGGGCCAAAATTAATGGTTATCCCTTTGCCTAATAGATTTGTTTTTAAAAATCTGTCATTATCTCCATAAGGGGAAACCCTTTTTACCTTTGCAAAAAAATTTTGTCCGGTCCAAAAATTAATGGTTATCGAATTTGATTAATGGGTTCCCTTGTAACTCGTGAAATTTTATTAAACAGGCCTTCTGTTTTGCTCCGGGTTAAAAGGGCATCAACGTCCTGAGCCAGCCTAACTGCGGAAGTGCCACCCATTCCCCCCAAAACCACAGCCCGAGATATCCGCTCCCGATTAAGCCATTTCAAACTTTTAGAAAAAAATATCCCGATTTTTTTTCATGAGGGGGGATTAACGGGTGAAAAAAGGGGTTTTTTAGGTCGATTTAAAAACAAATTATAAATATATTAATTCATTTTTGCATTTTTGGCGTCTCCAAAAGGGGCTTTTTCAAGGGAACTGCTGCATCTTATTTAACTGGAAATTTTTGGACTTAGCGAACTAGTTTTTCCGTGTTTTGCGTTATCATGAAAACCAACTTTTAACATCCATCCCTCTTTGGGGAAAAAGTAGCTGCGGTGCCCTTAAAACGCATGGGGATTTGGAAAAACGGGGGTTACGGGTCCCGCTGTTAAAAAAATGCGCCGGGCCTGGAACAAACAGCGGAGCTGTTTAGGGGAGGGGGTGGGAAAACACAGCTCCACCCTTGCCCGGGGTCTAGCTGCGGGTCCGGACTCCCGTTGGGAAAAAAGAAAGACCTTTTGTGCTTTGGGAATGACCAGGGTCGCCCCGGGTCTTGGGCCCGGGGGCTGCTAAAAGCCGGGGTGGGGAAGGGGGGGCCCGGGGAGCTTGTTTTTCCGTGCTTTGAACTACAAGCCTGCCCTTGGGGGCTGCTAAAAGCTAGACCTTGTCTTTCCTTTGGGTGCTGAATGTTTTTTAAAAACAGAGCCCCCGTCTGTGAAAAGGTTTTTTAGGAGATGGGAAAAAAAGGGGCTGTTTTGTCTTAGATAAAAATACAAGGGAGTTTACAAATGAATTTCGATTAGATAGATAGATATTTTTAAAATTAAATTTTAAAATAGATACAGGGATTCTTACCTAAAAACAATATTGGCAGGAGGGGGACAAGTTAGATCGGGCCCAGCAGGGGCCCGTGTGTGTATGTCCCAGGAAGAGGGGGCCAGACATCATGTGCTGCAGTGAGGGGTTAGGCCCGGCCCTTCGGGCTGGGGATGGATAGGGGCTCCTGAAATTGTCCCGGGACGGCTGCAGCTGGGCCCGAACCTTTTCTTTTGGGAAAAGGGGGGGGGGGCTGGGGAAGTGGTGGGGGGGTTTGGGGATGGGTTCAAGGGGGGCCCGGAGCCCGAGGGATTCCCCAACTTCCCCCAGTGAGATGGGGGAATGCAGGTGGCCAAGCAGGGGGGGGTGGTGGGGGGTTCCCAAAGGGGGGTGGGGCATCCCTCAAATTTCCCTTTACAGTTTCCTGGGGAAAAAAAAAATAAAACTGGGAAAAGGGGCAACAAACAACCGGTGGTTGGGGGGGGGAACTTCCCGTCATTAATCAACAGGGGCCCGGATCAAGGCATCCAAGGTCAACAAAACAACTTTTTTGGGGGGGGGAGGGACTTCCCGAAAAGGGCATCAAAGGGCAACAAACAACAGATGGTGGGTGGGAAAAGGGGCTTCCGGTCTTGGTTTTTTAAAAAGGGGTTTAATCATCAATCAAATTTGGATTAAAAATTTTTGGAAAAGCCCGGCATTTAAATACTGTCCCATTTTTAAGTGAAATCAGGAGGAAATCAAACAAAAATTTGGGTTTTAACATCCCCAAAAAGGGTTTTTTAGTTTTTTGGATTCTCCGGAATAAACTCCCTTTGTTTCTCCTTCAGCCTTCAATTTTCCCCCACTGGCAGTAATCCGAAATTTTCCGGTGCTCATGGGGGTGTGTGTGTGGTTGTGTTGGAAACGACCACCGGAAGTGCCAGGGTATCCCCCTTTGATTTCACCCAAAAAAAAATCAGCCGTCTGACCATTTTCTCTTAATGCTGTCCAAAAAAGCTCCCACAATTATGTAAATGTGGGAATAATTTAAATGGGTTTGAATAAGTACATGTTTGTGCTATCCCAAACCCAAAAAATTTATATAATAAAAGTGGTAGACCCTTAGGAATATCTAATTAAAAAAAACCGGAAAAACGAAGTAAAAAAACCCGCGTTTCACGGTAAAAAGGGACATCCGGGGGCCACCATTGCCCCCTGCTGTCCTCCCCCTTTACGTCGGGGTGCCAGCGGCTGAAGCCCCTTTCCCGGGGGTCTCCCGTTTGGGGGGACAAAATCCGCTTATTATCACGGGTTTGGGGTCTGCTGAAGCGGGTTTCCCTCTGAGGTAAGAAAATTGTGCTTACCTGGGGTCACCCCCCGTTCCACGAGGAAAAGTGCCCCATGGGGAGAGGGGTGGGGCCAAAAACTGGGGCGGGAAAAAACAACCCCACCCCCCCCGGCTTTTTGGGTCAGAGCAGGCTTGGGAAATCAATTTCGTCTCTCTTCTCCTATGCGGGTATTTAACGGGTCAATTCCCTTTAAAAACAGACGGGGTGTGTTTATACAAATGGCCGTGCCCTCAAGCAAACACACTGGTAAAAAATTTAAAAAAAACAAACATCCTTATGGGGTTCGATGAATCCCCCCCATCCATCTCCACACTGGAACTTGGTTTCCCCCTGGATGACATTTCTCTTTTCACTACGTTTTATGATTTTGATGGGGGTCACTTTCCGCTGTCTTTGGAAAAATTCAGGTGTGGATTACCTTTCTTCAAACCGGGAGGATGAGGGGTCAAGGTGAAAAAAAAAAACTTTACCCCCCGGCGTGGTGGCAACTTTTGGGGGGAAAATTTGGGTTTTTTTTACCCGATCGATCCCGACAGCTGATTTTCACCCCACCCTTTTTCTCCTCCCCAGCCCCCTTTAAAAACCCCCTAATTCCCAAATGTTGGGGGCGGTTACCATTGGGGTTTTGCAGCAGTCCCGGGGAAAAAGATGAGCGAAAAGGCGGGTTCCCGAAAAGCGGGGGGTCTTCAGAGAGGGATTGGGGTGCTTTAGCGAAAAAGAGGGGAAAAAGGCGAAGAAGGGTGAAGATGAAGAAGAAATCCAAAACCATTCCTCCCTTCCTTTATAAACTCAACAACAACAACAAGCCAGAGAGCCAAGGGGAAGGCGGGGCAATAAGAAAAGGGGGCTTCCCCGAACACATCAGGGCCCCCGTTTTTCCCCTTTTTAAAAAAATGTGAGGGGTGAGAATGGGAAAGAGGGCCCAAACCCCGCTGTTGGGAATCATAATAGTAAAAAAATAATACATTGTTTTTATATAGAAATCCGTCCGCCCGTTTCCGTAAACCGGGAAACCCAAAAAAAATGTTTTAACATCCACGGGTTTTTACATTTTTTAGATTCTTAACCGAATAAACTCCCCTTAGTTTCTCCTTCAAACGCTCCCGTCGTCCTTACACTGGGGGTTCCCCCGGGTCAAAAGAAGGGGGTGTGTGTGTGTGTGTGTGTGTGTGTGTGTGTGTGTGTGTGTGTGTGTGTGGGGAAAAGACCCTAGAGTGAAAAAGTATCCCCTGGATTTCACCCAAAAAAAAAAGGGCAGTCTGTTTTTCATTTTTTTTAAGAAGCGTCACTGACAAAGTAACAGACTGTGTGGGGTCAATCTTTATGGAACCTTTAAATTTTAGATACTCCCCCAAATAAGTTAAAAACATTTTTCTTTATATAAATTCCAATTAGATGCCCCTGATGGGAAAAGAATATTTTAAATCCCAAAATTAAAACCCCGCTTTCGCGGGTTTCTGGAAAAAAAAAACGAAATTTTTCATCCGTCCTTTGGGTTAAAGAAAAGTTTAAATGAAATTCAGGCTGGCCCGCCAGTTTCATAGCAGTTGTGTGACTGGCAAAAGGGCGGGGCTTTTTAAGCGGCCTGCCTAAAATTAAAATGAAATCCCTGACATGAAGGCCTTTTTAAAAAAAAAATGTGGGCCAAAATCTTTGAAACCTTTAGAACTGAATTTTTAAAAAAGACAAAAAAACTATGGAGCTCTTCTCTGGGGAAAAAAATCCCCTAAATCCCGTTTTTCTGAATGATATATCTCAAATTAATAAGGCTTGAGGCTTTTTGCATAAATAATTTTAATACTTTTTAAATTTTCCAAATTAAAAAAATTTATAATAACTAATTAAATGTTATGGGAATAAAAATAGTTTTTCCCCCGTTTTTAAAAATATGCCTTAAATTAATAAAAATTAATAATAAAAATTTAAAAATTTAAAAATAATCCCATATCTTTAAATAAAAATCCCGTGACAAAAACTTTTTTAATTTAAAAGATTTCGTTTTAATACTGAAAAAATAAATTCGAACTAACTAAATTCCAAAAAAAATAAAATCCCCTTTTTCCAAAGAAAAAAAAAAAAGGGAAAACCCCCAATTCTTCTCCTTTAAATTTTTTCCGCCAAATTTATTTCTGTAATCCATTTGGACGTTTTTCCATTTTCCGGCCCCGTAAGCACCATGAAAAAAAGCCGCTTATCCCCTTTTCCTCCTCCCCTGCCTGTCCGGTCAGTCCCATCATTAGGAATTTTATTGGGCGGAAGGTTTTTGACCCCCAATTGAAAACCTGGGGGGGGACCCTCCCCGCACTGGCCCCCGCGCCGCCCCCTCTTTGAACTTTTCCCGGGTGGGGTTTTTTTGGAGGGGGAGCCGGTTTTCAAAGGGGAGTGAATAAAAAGAAAACACGGCGTGGCCTTTGGGGTTGTTGGGGTTTGTCTGGGGAGTCCGGGGCTGCTTGTTAAATTACATTTTCAGATTTCTGTCGTGCATCCTTTACCTCCTGGGGGAGACAGTGTCTAGTTACTGTGGGGGGGTTTTTTGCTGCTTTTTTTTATGGGGGATTTTTTAACTCCCCGAATTCGGGGGGCGTCTGAAAAGGGGCGACTCCCGGCAAAGGGGGGGCTGACATTGAAATGAGATGGGGGGATAGATAGTGGGGGAAAAGATAGATAGATAGATAGATAGATAGATAGATAGATAGATAGATAATGGATAAAAGACACTATATAATAGATAGGGTTGGGGGGATAGATGATAGATAGATGGGGGGATAGATAGATGAAAAGATAGAAAGGAAAATTTTAATCGATAGATAGATAGATAGATAGATAGATGAAAAGATAGATAGATAGATAAAAAATGGAAATTTGATGATACTACTTAATAGGGGGAAAAATAAAAAAATTGGTGGATGGATGTGAAAAGGGACTTAAAATTTGGGGTACTGAAAAGCACAATATACATGATAATGAAAAACACTAAATAACAGATAATGGGAAAACAAAAAAAATAAATTGTGAAAAGGGAAATATATAATGATAAAATTGTTTGTAGGCACTTTTTAATAAATTTTTAAAGTTAACCAAAGGGGGATGGATGAAATTAAAATCATGACTTAACACAAACAGAGCCCAAAAAGTGAAAGGGGGACTACTTTTCTTTTATTTATCTGGCTGACCCCCAAACCCAAAACAACTTAAAACATTTCCCGGTACATTTTTAATTTTTTTTGTTTTTCCATTTGGGGGCACAGGTGGGTGAAGTGACCTGCTGAGGGGCACACAGTGTCAGTGGAAAATTTAAGATAGGCAGGTAAATGGATGGGGAAAGGCCACGTTTCAGAAGGTAGACAGATGAAGAAATAAACACATGTGAAAAGGGACTATATAACAGAAATGAAGGTGCGATAATAGATAGATAGATAGATGGGGTGATAGATAGATAATAGATAGATAGATAATAGATAGATAAAAGAAGAAAAGATAGGGAAAATAGATAGATGATTCTATTTAAACTGTCTAGTTTCTTCTAGATCTCCAAAAATTTTTTTCTTTTTTTTTTTCTCTTTTTTCTTTTTTGGGCCCGGGGCCCCTCTTTTTGATGGCTGAGGGTTTTCATTTAAGACCTCAAGGGGAAGGGTTTTCTTTATCTCATCCCCAGCTCTATGCCTGCCCGTCCACCTCCCGCCATTCTTAAATCTAAATTACAGAGCCCCCGAGAAAAATCCCAAAACTGGCCCCCCCTTAAATCCCCTTTACACCCCCCGTCAAGGGCTTTTTTTTCTTGTAGATTTTCTGATCAAAAAATTTATGGTAGGCACTGGTGCTGTTAAGACCACAGTGTTTGGGGTTTAAAACCTTTCTGGCCCCATCTGGAACCCAACAGCAAGGGGGCCAAACCCTTCCCGGGGCCCTTTTTTGGGTACTACATTTTGGGTTTTTTATCTCATTTTTTTAGAAAACTTACCCCCTTTACTGACCAACCCAAAGAAATGGGTGCCCAACATGATGGTTTGAGACAAAAAAAGGGGAAAATCATTTTTTGACTTAAAAAAGGCCCTTATATCCCCCAGTCTTCTTGGTTCCCCGTTTCTCTTTCCCTTTTTTTTGTCAGACCGTTTTCTTTTGGGCACAGGTCTTGGGGCCATGTTGGGGGCAGAGCATCCCAAAAGGTAGAACACCGGGCATATACCTAAATCTTGGGTATTGGACTGGGAAAAGGGATGTTTTAAAAATTTAAAAAAGGGAAAACATTGGCAATTAAATTGGGGTAAATCATCAGTTGGGAACTACTCTTGACCATGAATTTCACTAAGTCACCCCACCTTTACCTTTACAAAATAGATTTTCCGCACAAAAGTCAGGCCCCTGCGTCCCCAATGGTTCTTTGGGCCTCCGGCCATTTTTAAAAAGAAAGTCCACCTTGCTGTGGTTTCCCCCTGTGCCAACACAGATTGGTGCTTTTTGGAGACATGACCTCATGGTTGGGTTTAACCCAATAAAGGGCTTTTATAAATGTAATTTCACTCCCGGAGGGGGTTAGGCCCATATTCCTTTTTTTCTTCTTTTTTTCTTCAGAAGAATTATTTACCCCATCCCGGTGGTCACTTTGGGTTCCTAGCCACCTGAACCCCCTGTTTTCCCGTCCTCTAAATTGGGAAAATGGGTCCCTTGGAGTGGGTCCCCAAAAAGGGACTGTCAAAAAAAAAGGGTTTTCCTTTTTTTTTTTTTTTTTTGAAATGTCAATTATAGGTAAAATTTATCCCCAATAAAAAATCTTTATCTGCTTTTTTTGTATTTACTACAATGAATCATTAAAAAACTAAATTGCTCCTGCCAATCAATATCTTCCCCTCCATTATCTTAATGTCTTCTTTATGGGGGAAAAATTTAGAACATGTTTTGTTTTAAATGCCACAAATAAATTCCCAAATCAATTATGAGGGGGTGGAAGTGCTTTTATTGATGCCGTTTTTAGAAAGTTTGTGAAATTTCATTTCTTTGGGTTTTGTCTCCGAAAACCCCAGCTGGAGAAATGGAACTAAATGGCTTCCTGCTTTTTACTTTAGGGGGGCAGGGGGAGGCCTTCTGAGACCACTTGGCCAAAGTCTACCCTTCAGTTGAAGATATTTTTTGAATTCCTGAAAAAAACCTTTTGGATGGATTAACCCGTGAACAGGGGGCTTTAAAACCCGGGGTCAGTTGAGGGGGCATCATTGAAAGTGTGGAGACAGAAACCCGGGCTCTGAAAAGTGGGGGTGGGGCCCCACAAAAACACATCTGGTCAAAAACAGTTCAGGGGGCCGTTTTTTGTGTGTTCACCCCTTTGGGTGGAGTGGGATCCTGTCCCGTAAATTTTTCCTGCCTTGTGCACAATGCTTCTTGGTTGGGTTCAAAAAACCCTGGAAACCGCTTTGGGTGGGATGTGTGTGGGGTAAATGAATAATTTATGTGGTTTTAATCTCAGTATAAAAAACAAAAAAATTGTGACTAAGAACATTAAAATGAGCAGGGGGTCTGCAGCATTCTGGCCCCTACCCCTCACAAACAAAATGGTAAAAAGGGCCCAATTTTCTCCCTGCCCCAGCAGCCATTCTCTGTCACCCAAAATTTTCATTTTGGGCCTAAAACTCTGATTTAGGGTCTCAAAGGGTGAAGGGGGCCCCGGTGAATTCTCTTTGATCTCAGAGCTCTAACTTTTTGAATTCAAAAGGGTGCAGGGTCCCGTGGGGGTTTAATTTTATTTGTGCTCCCCGTTTTTGTTCCAAAATTGTTATTCCAATTTGTAGAAGTCTTTGGGGGTGTGTGCTATTACAACAAAAAGGCTTATTTGGTCTCTTTATTTTTTCTTGTCCGTTTTAACAATGTCCTGGTAACACATTCCCCCGGCCAAAAATTCCCTCTGGGATAATTAAAAATCTTCTGCCGTCCTGAAAAAACCCACTGCAAAGAGAACATGGAATTCCAACACGGCGGGGGCCCGGGGGAAGGACTAAAAAAAAACTTTCAGAAGGGGGGAAAATTTCAGACCACCCCCATCATAATTTCCCCCTGTAAAACACAAAGGGGGGGCTGGGAAAAGGGGGGCAACTCTTTAAAAAATGGGAAAAAGTAAAGTATCCCGCTGAGCAGAGCAGAAATAAAGGAGGGCCCGGGGTCCAAAACAGGGAAACATCTTTACAATGGAACCATAATACCTTAACTTTTAATTTATGGGTCCCAAATTTACTGGGCACTCGTACCTCATATGACAATGAAAAAAAAAGTCATTTTCCATAAAATGGTTGTTTTTTTGAAACATATCATTTTTTAGAAAACAACTGCCTGTTCCCTCACCTCAGATGAAAAAATTTTTTTCTCAGGTCCCCCATAAAGGCATGAAGCAGACATGGAAAGGGCAATCCAGAGTCCAACACCTCCCCCCGGGAAAAAAATGGATGCTCGTCCATCACAGGCCACCCGGGGGAACACGAGAACCAGACATTCATCGGCTGCTTTAAGGGGGAGGGAGCCCGTGAAATTTCAAAACACATTTGAATGGGCAATTTAAAAAGGCCCTTTTTATTCTCGGGTGGGGTTTATGTCTTCATGGATTATTGATGTGTTTTTTTGGGTATGGGTTTTTATATTGTTTGGTTAATTTGAAACCCCGGTTTTTATGGGCTCCCAGCATGTGATGCAGTTACTGTTTAAAAAACTCACCTTCATTTATTTGCTGGGGCTGTGGTGGTCTCACATTTACTGAAACATTATGATAAAAGGGTTTTAATTAATTTAAATTTAAAAGGGATTTTTGGGGGACTTTAGGAAAAAGAAAAAGTAAAAAAAAAAAGCCTTGGTAGAAGAAATGAAAAACATTTTTAAAATTTGGGACCTTTTCTCTTTTTTTCTATCAGGCTAAATTTTCCCCCGTTGACGGCCCGCCTGAAAAAGAAGGAAACATAAAAAATCACCCCAAAAAGGGTAAGAATGACCTGGATCCTGTCGTGTGTGGAGTGAACTTTTAAAAACACCTAAACAGTCACGAATCCGGTTAACAGGGGGGGTCAATTTGGGGGTGGGCAGCGTGACCATCTAAGGTTTGATGTTTTGGGGGCGTCCTAGAACTGGAAAAAACTAATCAGGTTAAATTAATTTTTTTTATGTGGCTGACACTTTTATCCAAAAATGACTTACAGCATTTGGGTCGATTGGCTGCTTTTTTTTTTCTTGGGGCAGTTGGTGCTCAGGTTGGGGGAAATTTTACACTGAGGGGGACACAAGCGTCACTGGGGGTTTGAACCCACAGCCTCAGGTTTTTTAAGTCCAAACCTTAAAGGTTTTTTGTTTTTGATGGGCTCCCCTTTGGGGTTTTTGATCCGATTTAATGAAGTGTGAAAAGAGTGAGACAGGCAGCCCCCCCTTGGTCCCCACTTTAATAAAAGGGGCTTGTGCTCCCTGGTCCCGACTTCGTGAAGAAAACTGACTGGCCCTTTTTCTGCTGCTGGTGTTTTTTCCCCCTTGTTTGGGTGAAAGGGAATTTCTTCCCCAATATATCCCAGTTTTAATTATTTACTGAATTTTGGTGAAATAACAACCAAAAACTCACCCCCTTTTCAGAATCAGTAAAAAGCTAAAGAGACAACCGGGAACCCCCGATAATGAAATGAAGAAAAAAATATCTGTGAATATTTTGGGAAAAAAAATATTTTGTGCATCAACCCCCACTAGATGGGTGGGTGGGGGGTTATAAAAAATGAAAAAATCAAAAAACCTGTTAAAAAGGGGGCTTTTAAAAGAAGGAAGAAAAATTGGTTAAAAATATAATTGAAAAAATTTGCTCCCGGCAGCAAGTTTTTTGGTCCCTTGAAATTAATAAAGGTTTAAAATTTAAGGGGGTTTTTTTCATCAAAGGGGGTTTTAAACTTCTCTGTTTTATATAAAAAAGGACTGCTGTTCTCCCAAAAATTAATTGTGTTCTGTTTGGAGTGGAAACAGCTGCGGCTAAAAAGGGGGTTTTTAAAAATTTGTTTTGCGTTCCCGGGGTTCAAAGAAAAAAAAACCCGGCCTGAAACCCCCTGGGTGGAGTTTTTGTCTATGTTGGTTTTTCTTGTGGCCTCGTACGGGGACATGATATAAAACAAAAAAGACTTACAATGTCTCTTTTTGTTTTTTTTTGTGCTCTCCCTTTTGTGTTGCATCAAAAAAAAAAATTTTTTTACATTAGGGATCTAATATATAGACATTTTTGGATGGAACATTAACAACTTCATCAATTTGGGAAAAGATTGTAACCTGCAGCCTCAGCCTTTGGGTTTGGGGAAAAAAAAGAGCGTCAAAGGGGCCTAAATAAAAAAATCCCCTTTCAGACCCGGAGAAACCTGAGGGGGAACTGACACCAGGGGGAAAAAAATCAAGAATTTAACACAAAAAAGACTTCCCGCTGTGTTTTATATAATGGCATTTCACCTGAACAGACATCACAATCAGGGAAAAAGGTAGGGTAATCAAAAATTTGGATCTGGGTGGAATCACAGCATTTGTGGGATTAGTAACGACTTGACCCCAAAAAACTTTCATGTGTCCCCGAAATCAACATGCTGGTTTTTCTAAACACAGAAATTTAAGCGTCGGTCTTTTTAATGATCCCCCTTTAAAAACACTTGTGTTCAAATCTTCACTAAAACATTCATTACAAAAAAAATAAAATATAAAAAAAACAGGGTTTTCACCCCCCTTTTTTTGTTATTAGATTTGTAAAAAGTCCCTAACAAAAATAATAAACACTGTCTGAGATTGTTCTACAACAACCCAACAGGCATTTGTGAAACAGAAAGAAAAAAAAAAAAGCCTGAACAATTTTTTGATGTGACTATCAAAAAGGGAAAAAATTTATGGTAGGCGAACCCCATTACTGACATACAAATTAATTTCCCTTTTTTAAAGGTTTAAGTTTTTCTTTTTAATGGGTTTAGCACAAAGCTGTTCTCTGAAGTATTTTGTGTTCTCTATGGGTGAGCAGCCTTTTAAAGAGACTTCACAAATATTAACAAATGTCTGTCTAAAACCAGGAAATCCCCCGTTTAATTGTGGACATCAAAAACCCCATTTGAATTTTTCAGTCATCCCTTTCCCGTTCCTCCCCAGGGCACCTCAGTGTCAAGTTTACCAGCGGGGTGGGAGGGGAAGGCCCCACTCCCCACTCTTTTCGTCTATCATCTGCTGCCCTTTTAGGAGGGAGTGCAGATTAAAGGGCCGGGGAAAGAAAAAAATTAACCCAAAATTAAAATAAAAAGTTTAACATGAGACAAAACCCAAAATAATGAAGGAACATTTGGGAAATTAGACTCTTAACCCAAAACTCCCCCGTCCCGACCAAAGCTTTAACAGAATTTTAACGTCGTCTGAGCTCAGCTTTTTGGGTTTTTTTTAATGGGAAAACTGAAAGTTGGTATAAATTGTAACTTTCCCGATGTTAAAACATTTTTTTGTTTTCCCCGATATTGGGTAAAAATTTGGCACTTTACTTAATTCCTTTTTGAAAAAATAATTCTCTCCCAAAAAATAAAAAATAAAAATCATTATACAATGTTAAAAAAAAAAAAAAAGTCACCCAAAAAATCTAAATATTTATATGGTTTCCAAAGTCTCCCAAAAATTTTTACTGTTGTTTATTACAAATTTTTAAATAAGGAGAAAAATTTATGAAAATAACTTTTTTAAAAAAAGCAAAAACATAAACAATTAAAAACTCCACAAAAAAAAGTACAATTTTAACAAAACAGCCTTCACCCAAAAATACAGAGAATATGAAATGATTGTATTGTTAAAAATCGATCAAATTTCTGCACTGCAAATAAGAAAAAATGGCGAAGACATAATTTACAAATAATTTAAAACATCTAAGTTTAGAAAATTAAACCTTTTTTTTTTTCTTTACCATTTATAGTAAATTGAGCACTGGGAAAAAGCTGAGCTAAATATTTTACACGTCAGGATGATTTTTATTGCTTTTTTTGAACCAGGGAAAAAGAAAAAAATAAAGAAATTTGGGTTAACACCATGGGGTTCCCCTTCCCTTTTAAACACAAAGCATTCCTGATTCATTAAGGATGAACTTAATTCTATCAATTAAAAATTGTATAAATTATTTGGCAGCCAGCCGAAAAATAAAGCCCCCGACTACTCCCAATGTTTTTTCAGCTTTTCTTTCAGGCGGTTTTTTTATATTTTTCTGTCACTCAACTCCACAGTTTGTCTCCTTTTTTTATCCTTTCAGTTGTTTCTTGAATGGCTTCTTGCAACTAAAAAATTTTAAAATAAAAAAATCATTTTGTGAATAAGGAATAAAAAAGTTATAAGGGAAAATAAAAATGACCATTTCATAATAACCCCAATACTGCACAAAATCCTTCCAAAATCTCTTTACAAACTAAAACAAAAAAAATACAAGTGTAGTTTAAAAATGCAAACAAACCCCCTACAGCAATGCTGATCTTTGTAACAATTAAAGGTTATTTTTAGCTGTAAAGAAAGGGTGGGGAAAAGCAATGTTGGGGATCAATGGATATTAAAACCACATTATATATCACAGATATCTAAGAAAAATTTCAAATGCCTGATATAAATGACAATAAATAACTCCCAAAATACCAACAAAGTTTCAATCAGGGGAAACCCAAAAAAAAGGGGGGCACAAAAAAAACCCCGATAAAAAAACGGGCTGCAAATTTAAAAAAGGGTCAGAAGATTGGTGGGTTGGAAGAAAAAGAAATAGAAATTGAAAGAAAATTTCCAAAAAATTGTTGAAAAAACAAAAAAAAGGAAAAAATGTAAAAAATCCATACACTTCCCGTTTCATAAATCAGTTTCGACAAGATGTATTACTGTGTGGAAAAAAAAATTCCCTCCATGTCCTTCCCCCCGATGTCAAATGGGCAAGTCCTGCCTGCACCAGAGATGTTTATACACTGAGGCCCCTCAGGCTGCCATACCCCTACAGTAATTCACATGAAATTCCTGCTGTGTTTGCTTCACAAATTTCTCTCAGGATGTTTGTTTGTTCATTTCAGTTCTTACTCACTAATTTAGTTCATCAAATCTCCCGATGTCTTCATTATATTTGTTTTACGAGCCGCTCAGGGCTGCGGTGGGCTCTCCTCACAACTCCCGGGGGTCAGCTGCTGGCTCTCTGCAGTTTCCTTCTTTCTCCCTCTGTCTCTTTTTTTGTTTTTTTTTTTCTCAAATCACTTTGTTTCTTTCCTCATCACGGGGGCAGCACATTAAATCCGGTTCAGATGGGGCTGAGGTTGTGCCCGTGGTGGTCTGACCTCCATCCTGGCCTGCTCAGGCCCCCCTGACTCCCCCCCATGGGGTGCTGGCCCCCGTGCTCAGAGGGGCCCTCACACACATAAAAACACACACACACAGTGTACAGTAACAGCTGTGTGTTTTTTTCTTTCGGACCCTCCCTTAAATTTAGACAGTATTCCCCCATTGCTCTGTGGGCGGCGTTGTGGGGTTGTCTTTGTCTGATTTACTGGGCGTCTTTCTTTTCTTAAATCATCAGAAAACTTTATGCATTTCTCCCGGCAGTGGAGGGAATTTTCAAATTCCAATACTTCCCGCTAATGTGTTTTTATTTGAGGCCCTTTGCTGTGTACTGGTTTGTAACTTTGTATCAAACAAAAATAAGCGAACCGTCTAAAGGGGTTTTGGCTTACCGAGAAAAACCCCCCTGCTAGGGCTGTTACCCCTCATCACTATAAAGACAAAAAATTCTCCCAAAAACGATAAATGATGTCAAATTTCTACGGGAAAAATCTCCCTGTGATATTTTAATGCTTTTCACTATTTTTTTATTTAACCCTGTTTTAAAAAACCCCCTAGTGTATTAGACTAACAGCCAAATGATGTTTTCAACAGAAGCTATGAACAGTTGATGAAAACTGAAAGGAGCCATCTCCCCAGTTTTGTTTTTAACAATTAGCAGCAGCTGCTCAATGATGGCAGGGGGTCGACTTTGGGGGTTTTTGGGGGTTAAAAGTTGTTTCATCCCCCCTCATCCTTTAAAACAATTTAATGTTCCCCTCCCCCAAAGGGGGAAAATGCACACTGGTGGTCTGTTTCTTAAAAATTCATTCCCGGGCCCCCCTTTTTTTTACTTTGTCACCAAAACCTGGTGTCACTTGTCCTTTTATGTCATTAGTCCACATGGGGCAATGCATTTTGGGGACAGATTTAAACAGGGTTTGGGGCATAAAACAACTCTGCACAGGGGGGCCCCCCCAGCGTGGACAATTTGCCCGTCATCCCAAGACCTAAAAAAGTTAGTCTTTTTAAAACATAATGGGGGAAATCAAACTTGAATGTCTGCTTGGGGGAAAAAGACTTAATTTTATAATGGACTCATTCAGAAACCATTAGGGCGGTAAGAGAAAATTTCCCAAAAAAAGGGCCCCGATGTGTCAACAGATTTCCCAACTGTCAGTCATAACATCAGCATCGTCCATATAATTTTTTTCCCGTCCACAAAACAGCAGGACCGGGCCTTTTAAACCCCCTTAATTACACATTCCTTTTGTTCTGTTCCCTCCACTTCTTTTTTCTCTTTATTTCAACAGGTGGCCTTGAGGAAAATTTTTTGTTTTTAAATGCATTTTTTGCCTTTCCCAAAAGATTTGTATAAAAACATTAAGACTCTTGGGTTCAAATCCCCAACTAAAAAGGCGTATCACAGGGCTTGAATGGGGCAGAAAAACACTGCAAACTTCCTTTTTATATCCAACGAAAAGTAACTTCCAGAGGGGGAAATCTGTTTTCTACCTTAATAAAAAGGAAAAATTCGGGCTGCATATCTTTTGTCTGTCCCGATTACCATGTCTCTGACATTCCAACAAAATGCGTCCAAGCATTTTTAGTAATACAATTTGTCATTTGTCATTTTAACAGATGGTTGTACCCCAAAAGACATATAACAGAACATTTTGGGAAAAGTCCTGCTGTGTTTCTGTGTATCTCTGTTTTCTGTCAGGTTGTTCTATTTTGTTATAAGACATTTAGTAATGGGGTTTATAAAAGTAGTGTGAATGTTTGTGATCACCATCTTTTGAAATGACAAATGCAATCACTTTTTATCTAAATTACAAAAGGCCCTTCCCAAAAGCTGCGGTGGGCTTTCCCCTGCCGGGATTTTTCCTGCCTTTTCCCTTTTTTTGGCTGGGATTGGCTTCCGGAGACCCCCCCTGACCCCCATTCGGTTCAAACGGGTTGGAAAATGGATGGATGGTTGGATGGTTGTGGGGTTCCTTGGGGGTAGTCTGGGGGGTTAGTGTAAATATTGTGGTTAAAGATTTTTGGTATTTGGAAAACATTTTATTTTTTAGAGGGCCCTTTATCCTAAAAAAAATAGCATAAAAGGGTTTAAAAAATATCAAAAAACCTCTGCAAACCTTTAGAAAACCAGATAAAAGGGCAAAGGGAAAAACAAAAATTCCCAAAAAAATGGGTAAAATTTTACTAAGAAATTAGCAGATGTCCAATAAAACAACGAGAATGGACATTTGTTATATCACAAAATTTCAAAGGTGGTGGCTCAACTCAAAAAGGGATAAGAAAACCCGAATATAAATATAATAGTTTTTTTTTACAGAAATCATTTGGGGGTAAAACCCGAACCACCCAGAGTAAATATATACATCGATTAGCACTGTATTTTAAAATTTAGTTTTATAAAATGAAAACCCCTATTCCTTGCTTCGACCATTTTTAAAATGTAATGTCCGTCTAAGGCATTTTTACCGAACAAGTAAAAAAAATCCCTGGGATTTCTCCTGCCTGATTACGTTTGTTCCCGTTAGAGGAAGTTTCTTTCTTTAATAAAATGTTAAATTTCTACCACAAGTGGGGGGGACACTAACAAAGGGGTATACAATGGGGGTTATAATAGGGGCCTTGTCTTAAACCCCCACTTCTGGTTCCAGACAGGTCCAAAGGGGCTCATTCTGTGAATCTCATTTTTAAAAACATCAAGGGACTCTAATTGTTCTTTCATTGAATATTATCCCTCCACCTCATAGACAACCCCCATTGTTTCCAGATAAATTTGACTGTTGCCATAAAGGGGAGGTGTGTTATCCCTCAATCTGGACAAAGGGCCCAAACAGGAAAACTTTTGTGGACAAAATTCAAGGGGGCCGTCCCGAACTGATGAATTTGTTAAAGGGGATGAATGAATGGTTCATTTTTTCCCCTAAAGGGGTTTTAATGATGTTTTAAATCGAACAGGAATGCGGGGGGAGCAAAAATGCCAACCAACCACTTTTTATAGGGGGAAAATTTCCCGGATAAAGGGAACCCCCTGAGACATTAAATTTTCTATGGCCAAAAAAAATTTTCCCCTCATGTTTTAGCCTCAGAAGAACCAACTCTGGAGCAGTACCTCCCCGATCTGTTCTGAAAAAAAATGAAATGCAAATTGGAACTCCAGAGGGGTTAGTTTTTTTGATCCCCTACTTGGATGCCAAGGTATATTCCTTCTATTTCCCCACAGGGCATCAGGTTTTGGGCACCAAATTGGGGGGGAATCTCAAGACCCTCGTGGGTACAAAAAAAAAACCCTTTTAGCAAATCTGAGGGGTCTTTAAAAAAACACATTATTATTGTTAATGGCCCTGCGATTAAGGGGATACCTTAACCCGTTTTTTTGGGGGTGGGAAGGCTGGGAAAAAAATTGGTTTGATTCTTAAAGTTAAAAGGGGGGAAGGAAATCAAATGGTTTTGTTTTAAAAACCCAAAGCGGTTCCCCCGATTGTCGTACAGTGGTGGATGGGTTTACCCATATACCTTCACATTTTAAAAATTAGCTCCCGGGGGGTTTATGGACTCTCTTTCATTCCCCAGGAGATCCAAAGGGACTCGATGAAAGGAACAGGAAATGAATTCAATTTTGTGAAAACCTACAATGATGTTTAAATTTTGCAGTGGGGGGGCGGGGGATTACAGAACCTCTAATAAGCCAGGCCAGAGACAAGACCCCAAAATTTTTGCAGGGTGTTTCCCAAATAAAGCTAAAAGTTTATGGATGATATCATGTGTAAGTGGTGTTAAAATTTTGTGACAAAAAATCCACATTATTTTTGTTTTACAAAGGAAACCTCTTGGGGACACACCCTTCTGTTTTCAGGGGTAAAGATATTCAAAGATATGGAAAGTTATCAACAGACTGGTAAAAGGGGGGAGCTACCAGAGTCTACACAATACCCCCAGCTCCAGCAAAACATAGCTAAAAAAAATGATTAACAGTCATGTGGTCATTTGAAACTGTCAGCTCCATGTTTGGGAAAAGGGTCCCAACTCAGAAAAATTTTCCAAAGAAATAATAGGGAGACATAAATGAGGATGGGGGTTTGCTGAAAAATTTGGCAGAGTTAAGATTTTGTGGGGGCGGTGATGAATTTAGCAATTAGTTTTAAAATTCAACCTGTTTTGGGCACCAAAATTTTAAATGCCATATTAATGAAAATCTGTAATTTTAAATGAAAGGAAATGTTAAATCGTCTTAAAATACGAATATAAAGGGCATCATTTGTGAACATTTGTCATTAAAAGGGGACTACTCTGAACATTATTAAAATTTGGCATTTAGTAACTTTTGGTATATTAACACACCCCGGGGGCGGGATGGTGGCTGCTTTGATCTGATGTTCCCGAGCATTTTTCAAAAATTATGAAATTGTATTTAGAGGAAAATAAAATATGCACATTGGATAGGTGGAAAAATTCCACCCTGACAGCTTGGTTTTTAAACTGAATATGGACATAACAAAGTGAGGGGTTATTTTTTTTGGGGTGCCCGACCATTACCAGTGTGAAATTGGACGGGAAAAGAAACATAAAAAAAGGAATACCATTTTTTTAAAGGGGCCCCGGCATTTTTCTTTAAAAAAAACAAAATTCCCTTTTTAAGATTAATATCCTTCCCATGCTTCTGTTTTGCTTCAAAACATCCCCATCTACATTAACTAATACTTTTTAAGAAATTAGATTCAATCATAATTTCATTTATTTGGAACTGAAAATATCCACATATCTGAAGGGTGACCCTACAATGAGCTAAAGCAGAAGGTGGCATGGCTCTACCCAATTTTCAGTGTTATTACTGGCTGACAAACATTCAAGCTATAAAAACCTGGACATTGACACAAATAGATGAACACACACTAGCTTGGCTGCAATAGAAGTGAAATCCTGCAGAACTTCTTTATATTCCTTGCTTTTTACCCAGTAAGTACAAGTCATTGCCAATATAATAACAACCCAATTGTCCTTCACTCACCCAGAATATGGGACCAATGTAGGAAGCACTTCAAGTAGGAGAATATTTTATCTGTGGAACCTCTACATGATGACCACCTTTTCCCACCCTCTCAAACTTACACAATTTTAATGTTTGGAAAGCATATGAGATCAAATCATTTAGAGATTTGTATATAAAGAATGTTTTTGCATGCTATGAACAATTACGTTCTAAATTTAGTTTCCCATCAACACAATTTTTCCACTGTCTTAGAAACTTTGCTAAACAAAATCTGGCCAATTTTCCTCACCTCCCAGCTATTTCTATTCTAGAATAGAATTTCAGCATTTCTATAATATATAAAAACATTTTAAAGTCTCTTTCTTTTAAAGATCCCAGAGTACAGTGGAAAAGGATCTCTCACTCAACATTTCAGAAAAGGAGTGGAAGGCAGCAATGCACAGAATTCACTCTCACTTCATATGTGCAAAGCAGTAAATTATTAAACTTAATTTTTTTTTATAGAGCACATCTATCATTTTAAGATCCAACCTGAAGCTGCAATCGAGCTCAAGCCTCACTGGTCCATATGTTTTGGGTGAGCACCAAATTAAAATCATTCTGGAGCAAAGTCTTTAAATGCCTTGAGACAGCCTTGGTGTCACAAACCCTCCTAATCCACTAACAGCTCTGTGTGGTGGGCTCACAGAGGGGCTTCAAGTGAGAAGGTCCAACAAACTGTGATGCTTTACTTCACTACTAGCATGAATGAAGATATATCTTACTCAACTGAACGTCCCAGCCCACCTCTGTTAAGTCAGTGGGTAACTGATGTATATAATATTTGAAATTGGAAAAGTCAAAGTCTCACTTAGAGGATCTGTTTTTAAAACCTGTCAGGATCTGACCAATACATTTTAGAATAAGCATTTAAATTGGCGTAAAGGATTCTCGCCCCTCTTTTCTACTCTTAAAGTTTCATTCTGGCTGTTGGCCTTCTCTCTTTCTCAAGGGAGGGGTTCAATTGAATTTAGTTTTGTTTGACTTGATTGTATGGAGTGTTACATGCTTTAAATAAATTCAATAAAAGTACAAATAAATAAATAAAGGAGCTTGAGGACCTAAGAACAATTAAAGGGGGGGTCTATAGATCATTGATGGAGGCTGCAAGGCGAGGGCCTTATCAATGATTACTTATGGAAAAGATCTTAGAAGAGTCTGTGCTCTTTGGGATGAGCTGCAACTGCTTAAACTCACTTGTGTGTTTGATACACCATTTAACCTAAGAAAAATTGTTTGTAAAACACAGAAGAAGGTTGTGTGAGATTGTCCATAACACGGGCTGTCATGGGATATGCAAATCCTGAGGACTATTATGATGCAGTTCATGAACTCGACTGAGCGATGGTATTGGTGATGACTGTGAATACTCTTCAGTGGGATGCACATCACCTTTCCTTTTTTCTCTGATGTCAAGTTCTGCTCTTGGGTTCCTGAAGCTGTCATTGAACTTCCTCACCTTTCAGCCCTGTAGTTTCTCTCAGACTTTTATTCATTTATGCTCAGATACATACTACATCAGCACATATTGATTCCTTATGATAGGCAAAACTCAAATTGTTCAGGCTTTCTCTTTCATTTGTCAGTTGGCTTTCAGGGTTCTTCTACAGCACAATGGCTCCTGCTGCTTCATACACAGAAAGTGTTCAGTTATCTTAGGTAAGACATTTAAAAATCTAAACACAATAGAGAGGTGTGTGTTCATTCATGTGTATTGATATTTATGACTTAAAAAGGAATGCTTTAGTGAGGATTTGAACACAAGTTAAGTGATCGTTAACAAATACCAGATGCTTCATATCCATGTGTTTAGATAAACCTCAGCATGTTGATTTCAAACCTGTGAAAGTTCTTTGTGTCAAGTCGTGTCACTAATCCCAGGCGATGCTGTGACTGTCCACTCAGATCCTAAATTTGATTCAGCTCATCGTATTTCCTGATTGTGATGTCTGTTCAGGTGAAATGCCATTATATAAATACACACAGCTGAAGTCATTTTGTGTTAAATTCATGACTTTGCTCTCTGGTGTCAGGTTTTCTCATCTCAGGTTTTATTTTATTTATTCCCTTGACGTCTCTTCTTTTCCCCTAACCACAGGCTGATGAGCTGCAGGATACATAATCCATTGCACTGATGAAGTTGTTGGAAGTGTCTCCCTTCCCAGAGTTCTTTTTTCTGGCCAGGTGCACCAATATTGATTATCAATTTGTCTTTGTAGTGTTAATGCAACATTCGAGGCAAGTACAAAAAATAAAAAGATCAAATTAAACACATTCTGAATTGATTTTCTTTTTTTATTTATCATGTTCTTTAAATTGTTAAAGAGTTATAGAATAATTTATTTTTACCTTATTAATGCTGTATGATTTAACTGTAAGCTGCACTTTCCATGGCGCAGCTCGTCTGCACACAGAAGGAGGACGCGGCTGCTACAGGCAGAGGCGTTTCACACTGCATGAATATTTATATACATTGTCAGGGATGCCAGGGCAACGACCGGACAGGAGCGCCATGAGGGACCGGATGTGGGTCTATCCACCCTGGATCCGTGGGGCGCCTTCCTGGTTGCTTTGGAGGCCAGGAGGCGCCCCAATGCCTTGGGACCTGTGACCTCAGCACTAACGCCACACCAGGAAGTGCTGGGGGAAGATTTATAAGGACACCCATAGAGCTGCGGAGAACAGACAGCACTTTTGCCACGCTGGGATGTGGCCAAGAGGGAATGCCGGGAATCACCTAGAGCTCATCCGGAGAGTATATAAGGGGCCGCCTCCCATCATTCAGGGCTAGAGTCGGGTGGAAGAAGGACAAGGCACGAGAGAGGTGTGGAGTCGGCCCGAGAAGAAGGCATTTGTGGCCAGGACTGTGTGTGTTGGGGTTTGTGCACTTTATTGAACTGGGTCTGAGTGACCAAATCATTGTAAATATCGTACATAATAAACATGTGGTGGTGAGTAACAACATGTCCGTCTGTCTGTGTCGGTAAAGTCCACAACATTTACATATTCATATACATGTTTTTAGGATTAGATTTGAAATAAAATTAAACAGACAGTTCCCTTAATACAGAGTAACAAACATATTTGTAAATAAATTGTATATAAGAGTTTTGTGTGTTTGCTTTGTGTTTCTGAAATTTCATGTGTTGCTTTTGTTAATGAAACACAGGCTTCCCAATGAGTTCAATTTATTTGAGTCAGCACATGCAGGGTGTGATGTACTCCACACTAAAACATGTCATGCATCGTCAGACTTGTTACATTTTGTTTTGCCCTTTTACACTGCGTGTTTTATCGTAGAAGGGTTTGTGGGGTGACCTTTCCCAACAACATGATATTTTTATTTCCACTCCCTTTTTTGAAATTATAAAGTTTAAGTTATTATGTAATCTTTTAGTTTTCTAACAACATTTACTGAACTTTTTAAAATGTCACTATGAAAGTTTTTATACTTTTCAGACACTTACAGTGTACAGTGGTAAGAACTATGAGGCCTTGACCGGCAAGGTAAAGACAATTAATGGAGGAACGCTAAGTTGTATCCAGTGTGAAAATGTCCACTATGTCTGACTTGCTTTCTCATGTGAGCGTGAAGCAGACGTGAAATGAGTGCAGAGCTAATCACAGCCCCAAGATGTACAGGTGATTCACAAATGAGTGTGTGTGCCAGAGGATGGACTGCTTCTCTGCCCAGGGTTGGGTCTGATCAACCATTTGAAGTGGCTGGGAAAGACTTGTCCTCTCACTCCAATGCAATTGTTATAAGTGACTTGTAAAATGTGACAAATGTCCTGGATTGTTCTGATTGGGACTTGTGCTTTATAAGTGGTGCTGAATGCTGTATGGCTGAGGAGAGAAGAAGAGCATTCTGACAGCTTTATGGAACCACCTCAGGATGAAGAGACATCACAGGGCACAAATATTCAAATAACTTCAGCTCTAATTGACATACCATTAAATAATAAATATAAATCTTCAACAGACAGAGTACCATGTTTCGAGGAAAATTTAGTGAAAATCAATGAATATTTTTCTTTGTAAAGTAGAACGTGCAACTTTGAAACATTTTGGCGAGAACAAGCCATTCAGCCCAAAAACACTGACAGTCACAGTAACATCAGGTCGAGTCCTGAAGGTTCCTAAAGTCCTATCCTCTTCCAGACTGCTTGGTAAATTATACGTTAGTGTGAGAATAATTTAGTGGTAGCAAGAGTTTAATATTCTGGTTTGCACTGCATATTGAAAAGTGCTAAGCATTTGTTTAGAAATGTCATGAGAGAACTACTGAAATGGTTAAGTAAATTAAAGATAAGAATATGCTGGGAGAAGGGACGTAATACACACAAATGTACCAGGAGCTGATTAAGAGATCAACAGAAGTCCTGCAAACAACAAGGCGACTTGTTGTCACATACCCAGGGATTTCAAGGGTAATAGCAAGAGACAGGAGAAGAACAAAAGTGTAGAAGAATAAATGTTCATTTGGGTGTAAGTGAACAAACCGATCAGAGCAAATATATGCGTAATCAGCACTGTTCTTTATAAAACAGACCTCTGACCTGATTTTATTAATCATTCTGTAACAGATTGCTGTGATTTTTGCACCCTCTTCAGCATTAACTGTAAAGAAATAAAAAACACAATGAACAAGATTCCTCCTGCCTGGTGCCTGGTTCTGGTCTCAAAGAGGTTTAATCAAACATGTCCTAGAAGTTATTTTCTTTAATTAATACTTATTTATTCACAGTTTTGGTGTCAAACCTGAAATGGTTTAGTTATTACTGGAGAAAGACACCGCAGACTGTGATCTCAAGTGAAGTAGGCTGATGAGATAGCTTCATTCAGTAGGGACTGCACCATACAAAAGCGTTAGGAGGGCCGTTGATATCTGCATGAGCCTGAAGACTCTGGAGGATCGACCGTAGAACCTACTAGTAGGAGAACTTGTTCATTTGTTCATTTACACTCTTCCTGTGTTTTAGACTGACCCGAGCCATCTACACACCACTTCGTGAACTCCACTTCCTGTAGTTTGATACCCAATGTTTTTAAAGAAATACCTAATCAAATGCTTTATGAAGACTAAATCGCTAATATCATTTGAACAGGTCTGATCATATCCTTTTGTTTGCTTCCTCAAAAGAATTCCATCATATTAGTAAGACTGACCACCGTTGACTGAACCAATACTGATTTTTCAGTAAAGTCTATTTCTTCCCATGTGCTGCTCAAGCTTCTCTAGTAATTCCTTGCATGAACTTTCCTCAGTGCATGATCGTTTACTGGCCCATAGTAACTTAGACAGTTTTTTATACCCTTTCAATATAATAAGATAGTATTTGCAAAGCATCTGCACCGATAGACCGGACAGAAAAACGGGTTGCCAGCTTCCTGATAGCAAAACAAACAACAAACGTCCAGTCCATGCCACGCTGCTTGGCACACCAATCAATGCACCAAAGACGGGAACTCTATGAGCAAGGGATCAGAGCTGTAGACTTGGTGGCAGTCTTGTTTTGTTCTGGTACTTTGAAATGGTAAATAGCTAGTTGAGCTTTTGAGTACATGAAGTTAACGTATGCATCCTGACAGAATCTGTGATGCAAGAGGTGAGTGCTATACACTTGTGGGGCCGTCCCTGACAATACCCGATCTGTGCTGCATAGTGAGGAGCACAGCAACTTAATTCAGCACAAGATACAATGAATACATGCAGAACAAGCTAGTCCTTCCATAATATTCTCTTATGTTCACTTAATGTACCTCTTGTGGGATGTAAATCCAGGTGGAGTACCAATCGGGTAGTGACATGCGTGTTTACACGTAAATTATTCATTTATGCATGAAGCAGATCAGTCAGCAGCGTGTGAGGTGGAGTCAGTTTAGACTACTGGACATGCAATCGGGGGGCTGACATGACCCAGGTGTCCCACTTTTGTTTGACAAAACGTAACTTTATATGATGACAGCTTGTGTGTTGAGAGCACATCACGGTAGCTCATCAGTATACTGTCATGTATTAAGACTGGGTGTGTAAACTCAGCTGCGCCAAGTTCACGTTAAAGACTTTGTGAAAACACCACAGGCCTTTCACCGTATCCTTGAGGAGACACAGTCCAGTGTGGGGTCTGAATAAGTCACAGCTGTCATGGTGGGCTAAACCTAAAAAGAACGAACTTCAGGCATTCACAGCTGTATAAATGAGTGTGCCCGCTGGCACAGATGTTATCCTGAGTGGTGGGCTTCTTGTTATATTGGCCATGTTGTTGGTCATCTGACTGTCCGTTGGACCACCCCAATGACCTTGGTTCTCCATAATTGCATGACATGTTGTTACTCCATAAAGGGGGTTTGTTCTCAGTGTTGTACCTGATATCCCTCACAATATTTACAGACATGACCTCCTGTACACAAACGTAGTACAAGGGGCTGCAGGCTCACATGATGTGGCTTACTTTCAAAAAGAACGAGCAGAATGGCTGATATCTTCATTTAGGACACCCTGTGAAGTATTTTAAGGGCATTCTTGCCTGTCTTAGTAATTATTGTGTTGATTGGACCCTTTAAACGTTTTATGTTCGTATATCAAAGCCACTAGAAGATCAGCACATCAGAGATAGAAGTTCTACAACCACATCATCGACTTCAATGAACCTCATTACTTAAACTGCACATTTTAATGTAATTCTTACTAAGGGAGACATTGTGGAAGGTGATATTAATTCCTTACAATAATGTAATTCTTACTACTCCTCCTGGCATTAATTGTGAACTTTTATTCAAGTCTGAAGTGTACTGATGAAGCTTTAAAGGTCTTATGTGTAAGAAACTGGAAAGCCAGGTGTGTGTTTTATAAGAGGTGTGTAAGAAGTCTTCTAAGAGCAGGTGTGTTTACAAGGCCACATGTAACTGGGATAAGGTGAGAAACCTGCGTTATTAAAAATCATGTGAAAGTAATCTGGAGTTCTCAAAGCTCTCCAACGTCAAACTGAGCTAAAAAGAGTTCAACGCCATCATCAGCCACAGAAACAGAAGCCTGTGATCATTTCCTTGTGTTTGTTAAATATATTTAAACAAAGGGACACTTTATGAATGTGTTCTCCTTGGCTGTGTGATTGAGCTCTGCATATCTTAGTACAGACTCCCCTACAGATTCACCTCCCAGCACACTCACTGACTGCATCACTGATCTTAAGCTAAGGATGGAAAATAACTTTCTCAAACTTAATGCTAATAAAACAGAAGTGTTACTGGTCGGCCCAAACTCCCAACTTTCTAAGGCATCCAATTTCTCTGTTTCTGTTGATGGTCCACTTGTCAAACCTGCTCCTGTTGTCAGAAATCTTGGTGTTTTGTTTGATTCCTCACTTAACTTTGATAAAAATTTAATTCTATCATCTCTGTCACATTGCCAGCCTCCGTCCATTTCTGTGCTTTAATGAGGCTTAAACTCTGGTTCATTGTTTCATAAAGTCTCATATCGATTACTGAAATTCCTCTTCATCGACCTCCCTAAATCTACACAGAGGCTACAGTGCATGCAGAACTCGGCAGCCACACAAAGCGTTTTGCTCACATCCCCCTGTTCTCTCCCAGCTTCACTGGTTACCGGTGGCATCAAGGATTAAATTCAAGATTCTGCTTGACACCTTGAAAGTCCTACATAACCTTGCCCTCCTCTACCTCACTCAGCTCCTTACACTCCTTGTTGCTCTCTCAGGTCCTCGAGCAGCAATCTCCTTACTGTCCCACACACCAGACTCTCCACCCTGGGAGGGCAGGCAGCTCCTTCAGTGTTATGGCCCCTCAACTCTGGAACTCTCTTCCTCAGTCTCTCTGAGGTTGCTCCTCTTTCTGTAACTTTAAATCTCAACTGGAAACTTTCCTCTTCTTTTGTCTGTTGTGTAATTTTTTTTACTGTATGTAAAGTGACATTGGGTTTGTAAAAGGCACTCTATAAATGCAAATTATTATTTTTATTAAAGGGGCATCATACCGCACGGTGTGCTTCTTGCCTTACACCCGCTGCTGCTTGGGTAATAATAATAATAATAACTGGGAGGGATGCGTGTGTGCGAAGTAAAGACACTCACGGGCTGACAGAGTGCAGTGGACTTGTGCAGACTAGAAAATCTTTAAGTGTTACCCATTTAATGGTTTACAGGGTTACTTAACCAGGTTATTCACCGATAAATCTACTTCTGATAACCCGACATTTACATGGCATTTTAAAAACCAGGGATCTGTGAATAACCGCATTATTGAGATGCATGGCAACACACTCACAGGGTATAGAAGAAGCTTGTATACTGAACATGTGTGAACAGTTTGATAAAGGCCTCCATTTGTTAATTAATATCGTGGCCTGTGGTTCATCCAGAATTGGAAAAGTTAACACTTGAGTTTAGGTGCAATATTTAGGTAAAAATGAATTTATTACTCATACTAGCTGTGTGTGGTCTTCAGGACAAAAAGCAACCCAATGACTCCCCAGCAGTTTAATATATTAGCTGTGAAGTTACAGAGGCGTCAGCTAACTGGGCGGGCAGGTTGTGTCTTATCTGAGATGGACGTGTAGTCGAAGTGCAGCTGTGGCACAAATTGAGCGTGACAGGCTGGAACCGGACTCAGGTAAACGTATGGTAGCTCGTTGTGTGAATGTACAACATGCAAGTAGGACAAAGCTGAGTTTGTCTGCTTGTGTTGAGTGAGAAGTGAGGGGCATGCAAGTGCTGAGAAACATTAAAAGTGCAGGCATGTGCCATCTTACAAAGGGCAAGTCACACTTGTATAAGCTTCTACATCTTCACACCAACTCCCATGGCTGTGGTTGATGCGAGCGGAGTGGACTGCTCCACACACACACACACACACACACACAGGTCTTTCGTTTATATGTGTCTAATACTGTTATGTACCAAGACCTTCATGATGGCTTCTTTTGGTCTAAATAACACTTGTAAAGTGCCAGTAAATTGGCTCTGAGCAGCACTGGGTGCAGGACAGGATGGAGTGTCAGACCACCACTGGGCACATCCTCAGCTCATTTTAAACCACTGATTTAATGTGCTGCTCGCTGTTATGTTCAAAAGAATGTTAAACTGTCCATAAAACAAAGAAACAAACAGCAGTTACAGGGAGAAGAAGCAAACTGCAGAGAGCCAGCAGCTGGACCACGCGTGGAGCTGTGAGGAGAGACCACTGAAGGCCCTAGGGCTCTGGACAAACAAATATAATGAAGACATCTGAGATTTGATGAACTCATTAGAGAATTAGGAACTGAAATTACCAAATAAATGTAATACTTCAAAGAACACCATTGTGCACATTTCTTCAAACTTGGATGCTAAGGTATATTCACTACTATTTCCATACAGGTATTAAAAATAGACAGTGTGAAAGAGTTAAGATAAGTGGAAGGACAGTGTCAAGAGTGGCTGAGTCATGTGAAGTAGCCTTCAAATACGTATATCAGGGACATGATTGTGTTAGCATTGTCAATAGAATACTCTTGAACGTGATGAAATTAGCATTCGTGAACTCTCGGTATACCTGCCTCCAAAGGCAGTGTGCTGGCTGTTTTGAGGTATTGTCTGTTAGCATTCTCATATAATTATGCAGTTGTACTTAGAGAGGAAAATGAAGTGTGCACCTTGGGTAGAGGTGGGGGTAGAGATACCACCCTGACAGTCTGGTTTAAGCTGAATAAGGACATACTTGGAGTAAATGAATATTTTATTGGCAATTGCCGGAGCATTAAAGATACAGATATCGTCTAAGACGTAAGACCCTTTTTCTGACTTAATAAAAAAAAATAAAAATACATAAAATTACAATAAAAAAATGCTAACCCTTGCAAGTGCCATAAATTTACACCGCTGGTACAGACCCAAATCAGATTTATATTTTTACTCTATAATGGTAATAATAATAGCAGCTCACTACTCAAAATGTAAATACTGTAGGACCCGGGAAACGAACCCACAGCCTCTTGATTATGACACAACGTTGTAGCCCAACCCAATTTCTTTTCTTCAGTAACATTCTTGAATAGAAGTGCACTTGTTTTGTTATACTTGTACCTTTTGTGAAAGTCTTTATTTGATATTTGGACTATGAGTCAGCAGTTGTTACCGCTGCACCACCAAAGCGGTCGTATCAAAGGGGTGTCAATGTAGCAACCTAACGCGAGTTCTTTTTCTGCAGTTATATTCTTCCATTAAAGAGCCCTTATTTGTTATAATTGTTGTACCTTTTGTGAAAGTCTTTATTTGATATTTGGACTTCAGCCTTTACACATTATACACTTCATGCCTACATTTTGTGAATTATTACTAAAACATGACAAACATTTCTGTTTTAAAATGTGTTTCATAGTTTTTGTAACACAGAACACACATGAAATCCCGTTTTCCCAAATGCAGTTTATTTACCCTCTACAAAGACACCCACACCCAGACAAACAGACTTGAGCTGCATCGGGGGGAGGGATGCTGAGCACATTTAAAAAAGGGCTGGGAGGGGAGAGGAATTTGGAGCCCGGATTACAATTTTTTTCGTAGGCTTGGGGATTTAGAGTTAAACGTTTGCCTTCATTTGTGCTTTGATGCAAATTAACTAGAAGAATTGTTTGAAATAAGGAGGTTGGGAGATGTTTTTTTGGGCCTATAAAGGAAAGGCGGTGTTGTTTTGTGTAAACTGAGTGTTCTTGAATTCTAATCACCATGGAAAAAATGAGGGATTGCAACCTTCCTTTTAATACAGGCTGTCATGGATATACAACCCTGAGCACTTTTTTTGATAGTTCATGAACCGGGATGGTATTGGTATGACGGAATATTTCGTGGGATCCATCACCTTTCCTTTTCTCTCTGATGCAAGTTCTGTTCTTATTTCTGCAGCTTTTGGGAACTTCCTTTTTTTCCCTGCTTTTCTCTCATTTTTTATTTTTTTTTTGTCAGATAAATTTGTATACATACACATTTATTCCTTTTGATGGCTAAACACACATTGTTGAGGCTTTTTTTCTCTTTTTTTTTCTCAAATGGTGCTTTTTGTTGTAGGCCCAAAGGTCCTGCAACTTCATACACAGAAAAAGTTCATTATCTTGGAAACTTTTAAAAATATAACAATATAATTAAAGGGGTGCTCATTTATGTGGTTTTTTTATGTATATCTTTTAAAACAATGTCTTACTAAGAATCTGAACATGTTTTTTCAGTGATCTTTAACAAAAAAACTGAACTTGATATCCGTGTGTTTTGATAAACCCCACATGTTGATTTCAAAATGAAAGTTCTCTTGCGTCACAATCCCCCAAAATGCGGACTGTCCATTGAGATCCTAAATTTGATTCATCATGTATTTCCTGATTGGATGTCAGTTTCGTCTAGGTTTCTCCCGTTTGCAGGTTTATTTTATTTATTCTCTTCCGCCTTCCTTTTTTTTCCTAACCACAGTCTCAAAGTTGGGTTACCAATCTGTTCCCATGATGGTTGTTGAAAGTGTCTCCTTCCCTTCTTTTATTGGCCAAGTGCATAATGTGGTAGGAAATTTTTCTTTTTAGTTTGTTGCAAAATCAAGGAAACAAAACATAAAAAGATGGGGAAAATGACAAAAGGTAAAGTGATTTTTTATGTTTTATAGACAATTTAATTGTTCAGAGTTTTATACACAATTTATTTTAGTGTTTATTGCTGTATAATTTAACTGTAAGCACTCTTTCCATGGAGCAGCTCATGTACACATAGAAGGAGGGACATCTGCTACAGACAAAGGGCCATTTCAGCACTGAGGGATTATTTCTGCCATCAGAAGATCAGACAGACACCTACTGCAGACCATTAGGATTTAGAAAATAAAAACCTAAAGGTCAGCACAATTCTATTTTTCTAAAGAACAAATCGCCATTTTTTGGAGTTTCTACATGAAACATTGGTTATCTTTGCTCATGCGCACCTCATTGAAGTGTAATGATACGGTCTGTGAAAATGACATTAGACAGAGGGGGCTAGGGATGTTCAACTTGGCCTCACAATCTTTAAAAAGTCATCAGCTTAATGTAATATATTCATTCCATCATCTGCTGAATTGAAGAAGACCAGGAAAGAAGAAAGAACAAACACAGCCACACAGCCATGAAGAGATTGAAAAGCCTCACATATTCAGGTGTGTTGGCCTGCATCGTCTGTGTCAGCTCCACAAATAGACAGCTTGAAAATCTAATTTGCACACAAAATTAACTTTTCATTTGCTTTCAATTTTTTGGGCACATTAAGAACATTTAAGAATGTTAAAGTTTATAATGACTGAATAAAAGTTCATTGCCTGCTCCTGTTGCTTGCATTACTATTTGTTCTCTTTTGGCGTGTGGGGTTGCAGAGAACAGAGGGACGTCTTCTAATAGGGTGAAGTGTAGCACAGTAGCAGTCAGTCTTGGGTGAAGTCGGAATCCATAGTCCCCAGTCAAGCTGTATTGTGTCTGCGAGCTGCGTCTCCTTCAAGCCAGGGGCTTCATGTATAAGCGGTGCGTCGCACAGAAATGTGCGTAAGAACTTTCCACGTTCAAATCGCGATGTATAAAACCTACACTTGGCGTAAAGCCACGCACTTTTCCACGGTACCCCCATGTCTTGTCGTCATAAGTTCTCCCCTGGTTTTGCAAACTGGTGCACCCAGCGTCAAAGCAATGGTACTGTTCTTGTGTGATTACTCTTTATTTTCATGAGCGGCTTTATAAATACAAAAAACTAACCGCATATTGTTTATTAGTGTAATGCATCTGATTATAATTAACTTCAGTAACAATATAATGGTCCAGGAAACATCATAGTATTCCAAATACCATAACTTTCTCACTTCTCCTTCTTCTTCTTCTTCTTCTTTTCTCTTCCGTCTTCTTTCAGCTCCTCCCGTTAGGAGTTGCCCCAGCGGATCATCTTTTCCATATTACTCTCCTGCCGACTCGGAGTATTTAAATCACTGTATCTGAGTGTGAATCGCTGGGAGCGCTGATAAGTAAGAAAAATTATCGGTATACAGCTTTGGACACGCTGTCTCAGCCACTGCAAAATGTTTTAAAGCCTTTCCTGTAGGACCTCAGGTTCAGAAACAGTTTCATCCAAGAACTTTAAATGCACTCAATCAATTGCTCCTTGTAGAACTGTTAGGACTTATAAGTACAATCACCCCACTGTAAACTTGCACTACAGTTATAATATCTCACAACCTGAGTCACTTTATAAAGCGCGTATTTACATATGATAGCGATATCATTTTAAGGTGAAATGCAGCAAAATATGTTTGTTAAATTATACACATAAAACTTTAACTTCATTTAAATAATCTATATTCTTCACTGGGAGTGTCGTGAAGGGTAGAATAATTAAACAGATTAACGAAGATATTTCAATGTTCTTTAAGCGTTTTGAAGAATCTGCGCTAACTTACAAATGGCTTAACGTCTATTACAGAGCTGATTGTATGGCGATCGGTTACTTGGGAAGAAAAGCAAGGACTCTTGGGGCGCACGCCAATATATATTCAATATAAAGAGAAAGAAAATAACAACACAGCTAAAAGCATGGCAAATTTGACAAAGATAAATGCTTGTCATGAGCACAAGGCTCATGAAACACATGTTTAATAATGTGCTTTAGCTCCTATCATCATGAAAATGACATCGCAGTACATCTCAGTATTTTAGTTATTCAGAGAGCTGTAATATCACAATGTCATGGATTCTGTGTCAGTTGGAGGAAGAGCGGTTTAAGAAGCAAGTAGTGATTCACACACATAGATCACATATGAGTAGAAGATCAAATACAAAACAAAGCATTTAGCGTGCTACTTTAATTACGATGTGATTTGAGAAACTGGTTAATTAAACGATTTTAAGATGAAGTTTATGATGTTCTACTTTAATGACAAAATAAACTACGTGATTACAGTGGAAATGTCGAGATTGAAGTTGACATTTAGTGCTTTTCCCACCGTGTGCCTTTTTTCTCTGTACCCTAATAAGCTTTCATATGACACTCAGACAGTGGGCTACAACTCGGCTTTCAGCACTTTGATATGACTTCTTTTTATTTCGGCACTTGCGATTTTGTGAGCGTGAGCTTTCAAGTTTCTCCAACTAGCTATGTCACTCGATCAACTTCCTTTTGTTGATTATACCATGTTTATTTGAACAAATAGTATGTTTTTCCTTGCCTCCACTTGGTATCGCTGAAATTCTTATATTTTCCTGTGCTTTCCATTGTCTTTTCACAGAAGGCTGGGCTTAAGGCGATTTATATTGATTTGCATATTCAAATAGGCGTAATTCTGGGAGGATTTGGGGCGTTACATATTCATGCCTGAGCGTTAGTTTTCACGCTGATCGGGATTTATGTAGCGGAAACGTTAAGTTAGATCGCACAGATTCCTGCATCTGGATTTTTCTGTGCATAAGCACATTTCGGCTTTTGTGCTTCACGCCATGTTATAGATGCGAGTTCTCCATACGACGTTATACATGAGGCCCCAAGGTGAGTGCAAGAATACGAGAACTAGAGCAGAGGTGGGGACATGTGTGAGGATCTATGTAACAAAGCATTTGGGCATGGAAGAAATAGTTCATGTTGTTGGAAAGGGTCATCCCAAAAACACTCCTGATAAAATATACAGCATACAAGGAAAAACAAACTATAACCACTTAGAGAATGCATGACATATTTTACCATCACATCCTACACGTGATTAGATTAGATTAGAATAGAGTAGATTAAATTAGATTAGACACATTTTGGAAATTCAGATGCATACAGCTGCAGAAACTTAAAAAAATAAAGGATACAAACTAACAGGACAGATAATACAGCCAATCAATCAATCATATGATTGGTAAATAAATAAATAAATTTAAATTGAAAGAGTTCTTCAGGAGGAAACATTTTACTGTGTATTGCAAGATATGTCTTCATATTTTTTGGGAATATTGCAATAAATTTAATTTTCATTAAGGACTTGAAAGATCAATATCAGAGTCTTTATAGTGAAAAGTTAATAAAAATAACACCTACGATTAGAAGTAAATAAAAAGCTCTGAAGATGATCGGTAGGACACATTTTCTACCGCATACTTCTAGGACAAATGGGGATAGGGTGTCTCATCAACATTTTGCTTTGATCCATTTTTTTGCAGCCCCAGTTCTGTACCACTTGTTGATTTTGCATTTGGTTGCACAGAAAGTCCTTTTATACTCCTTTATTCTTGAACTTGAAAGAACATATTAGAATCTTTTTAAAACATTGCAGATGTGATGAACTTCACTCATTTCAGTGTTGTCATCTCTCCCTGGAAGTGAATAGAATGCACAGGCCTCTTCATCAGCACAGCTGGGGCTCGTGCACAATCTACAGTACAAATTTCAGCCCGCAGTGAACACAGTATACAGTAAGCTACAGGCTTCATAGGTTTCTGCTAGCGTGAGACACAACATCAGACATATAGATTTGTGTGCCACCCTGCAGCTACCTTGGACTTTTGGACTTTTTAGATGATGGTTTGGAAGAGCCAATTGTCTATGAGGCCATATCTACAAGAGATGCCAGCTGATTCAGCACCTCAAGCTCAGGTGCTGAACTGGAGGACCAGTTTTCTGACCTGTGTTGTAATAGAAAATTGGCGGACTTGGCCCAGGTGTCCTTTAGAGAGATAGTGTGCACCCCCAAGGTGGCGTGAGAAGATTCCCGACCAGACAGGTAGAAATAGGTTGGTCATGGTCACAAGATGTAAGGTAAAGGGTGCACACTGTCTGGGGGCATCAACCCCAGAATTAGAAGTGTCAAACTGTTATCATGTCTTTGTGGAGCTGGACGGTGTCTCTAATAATTCTGAGGTGGTAGGCAGGGATGAAGAGCCCCAATGGGCTACCTCAAAACCAGTTCCTAAAAGAGGGGTAGTGATAGTTGGGTACAATCATTAGGGGATTGAAGTGCAGGTGTGTTTTCGAGGTGAGAGAGTCTCGTCACGTTTTTGCCTTCTGGGAGCACAGGTGGGGACCTCCTTGGAAGGGTGGATAGGCTCTTGGCCAGAGCGGGGGTGGATCCAGTTGTCATTGTCCACGTTGAGCCAAGTAACATACATAAGGGTAGTCTGTCAGTTCTGCATCCAAATTCAAGGAGTTAGGTGCCAAGCTGAGGAGCAGAACTGACAAGGTAGTCTTCTCCGAAGTTCTGCCTGTGCCACGCGCCAGTCCAGGTAAGATTGAGGAGATAAGAAGGCTTAATGCGTGGCTCAAATCTTGGTGCAGGGTAGAAGGGTATAGGTCTATGGGCCAATGGAACTCCTTTTGGAACAGATGGCTCTGTTCTGCCGTGGACGGGTTACATCTGAACTGGAGGGCACCAATTTATTGTTTTTTTATTTTTATTTTTACGTGTCCTGTTCGGCTGTGAAGCAATCAGAATTGATGTCTGAATGCTGGCGACAGCCTTACAGTTTTTCTCTCAGGTGGAGCATTGCAGCTTCTGCTGGCGTCGCCTGATACAAAACTTTTAGAAATATTTTCAAATGTTTTTAAGATTGAACGGACAGGAGACAAAAAGTGAAAGAAAAGAAGAGAGAGAAGGAAGAGATGGAGGTAAGGGGAAGGGGTTTGTATAGAATAAACAATAAATGAACCAGAATCCGCTTCTAGACCTGCAAGAAAGAGGAGGAAAAACAAAAAAAAACCACAAGACAAAAACATTGCTGCATCACACTGGAAAAATTTTAAAAGTAAAATTTTTGTAATACAATATAAAGGATAAATTAAACCTTAGGCTTGGCTGGAGGCCAAGTCTCCCAAAAAAGCCCCCTGGCCCGGGGTTGGCCCCTTTTGTAGGGGAATTTCTATTGGGAGGGCAAAAGGAGTGTAAGGGCCACCCCCCCAAAACGCAGAAATGGAGGGGCCAAGACCGGGTGGGGGGTCACCCAGGGGGAGAGACCCCAGGGAAACCCCCAAAACCCCCACCCCCAGAGAGGGAGGATCCCCGGGGCCCCAAACCAGAGGGAGAGCCCGAGTTCCGGGGAAGCCCCCAAGGGGGCCCCCGAGAGGGGGGGAAACCCAATTTCGGGCCCCCAAAAGGTACCCCCCGCTGGGACCCAACAGAGCCCAGGGACCCCAGACCCCACCGGCGCCACCAATTAAGACAAAATTTTTTTGGGGGCAGGGAGGTAAAAGATGTTTAAGCCAATGTCCCGGGAATAAAACCCCCTGCTTACGGGTCAAGGCCCAAAACAACGTCCTTTTTAATCCTCCCCGCTTTAAAGGGGATTTTTGAGACACCCCTTTTTCCACTCCCCATAAACATACCTAACGGCCCCGTACCCTTTCCCTGGGGGTTTTTTTTAAAAAGGGCTAGCCCCCCTTCCAAAGGGAAGCAGGAGGGCCCAAGAGGAAAAAAGAAATAACCCAAAAAGGGACTCCCCTGCCTCCCCCCCGGGGCAGAAAGGAAAAAGGGAGGGAAAACCCCCACTCCCCCGGGAAAAATTTTATTGTGGATTATAAGGGTTTTTTGGGTAAGCCCATTGTTTCACCGGGATAAACCCCCCCCCATTTTACCCTCCCCTGGGGCAGGGTAAATTAAAGGGGGCCCCGCCGGGGGTTAAAACCCCGACCCTTGAGTGTACTTTTGTTGGAAGGTTTTAAGGGAAAAAAAAAAAAAATGGGGGTGGGCTACAGGTTTTAAATGAAATCCAACCCACCCCGGGAAACCCACACCCCAAGGGCCCAACTTTTGGAGGGAAGGACAGGAGGAGGGAAAAGTCTGGGGATGGGGGAGGAACAGCGAGGGGGCCTGGGCCCCAGGGCCCAGCTCCCCTTGACCCCCAAAAGGCCCCCCGGGCCCCCAAAATCCACCCGGGCAGGGGGCCCCCCCCCATCTCCCAGGCAAAAAGCAGCAAAGAGCCCCTGAGCCCCGGGGGGACCAAAACCCACACCCCCAGCAGAATATTTACCCCCCACCCCCTTTACTCAACTTTAAAATTTGAAAACAAAGACCCGGGAAACCGGATCCTCCCCCCAAACACCCTCCCCTTTGGCTGCCGCTTTCCGGGGCCCTTCCCGGCGGGCCATGCCCAGGACCCAGGCCCCCCAAAAACCCATCGGGGATGGCCCCACCTAAACCCCAAAGCCCCGGGCCCCCCCCCCCAAAGAAAAGGGAGCAGCCCCCAGGCAGTGACCCCGGCCACCACAAGACCCCCCAAGGCCCCACAACCCAACCACCCTACAACCCCCAGGGCAAAAAGGGGAACCCCCCGGAGTGGGGCGATCCCCACCCGACCCCCTAGTGGACCCAAGGGATCTTTGTACCCCGCTAAAATTTACCCACAACCAAATTGGGAAAATTACCCGCCCCTCCATCCCCCGGCCGGGGGTGGACCTGATAAAGGACCCCGAGGGGTTTGGGAAGGGGGGGGGCTGTTCGGGAAATATACCCCAATAAAAATTTTCCCCTGGGAAGCAAAGATTATTTTTGTTTTGAGAGTTTTTTTTCTGGGAGCTATGGGGTAGACCACTAACCAAATTTTTTCTCCCATCCTTTTTTTCACACAAAAAAAAGGGGAAGGGATACCTTTTAAGCCCTGGGCTTATCTCTTCCCGGAACTCCCCCTGGGTAAACTGCGGGTTTTTCTGGGGGGTTGGGGGGCAAGGCCCCCCAAATCCTGAACCGATGCCCCCTTTACCGGGTTAAAGTATTAAAATTAAAGGGGGCGATCGAAAAGGGAAAGATTTTGGGGCCAGAAAGCTGGTCAAAAAACAAAGCCCCCTTTTCCGGAAAAATTTATAATTTTTGGCAAAATAAATTTTGGGGAATAATTTTGGGTTTTGGGAAATTCGAAATTAAACCCCCTTTATGGTTTTGAACTACTTTAATGAAATTTTTTAACTCTGATTTTTTTGGGTTTTTAAAACTATTTTTGCACCCAAATTTGGGGAAAAAAAGGGAAAGAAACTCCCAATATTGTTCCATAAAATTCCTTTATTTTTAGAGGGATTATCTTTTATTTTTTTTAAATATGGGTTTATTCAGTGGGTTGGTTGGAAAAGGAAACTGCCATTTTTAATTTTCCCCCACCCGCAGGATCCAATATTAATATTTTTAAAACTTTATGTTTTTATTTTAGTAATAAACCTAGGTCCGAAAGCTTATATATTAAAAATTTTCTTTTCTTCCCAGGTTCATCCGGCATGTCACCATTTGTATATATTTTAATTTGTTAAAAAAGTAAATTGGGGACCCAATTTTATTTTGGCTTTTTAAAGGTTTTTAATTCTGGGTTATTTTCCAAAAGGAATTTTTTGGGGAATCAGGGATCTAAAAATAGAGATGGTTGTTTGGGATTTAAAATAATAATTGTTGGGTAAACCTTTTTAAATTGTAAATCCCCTTTAATATATTAAGGTTTTCTAAAAATCATCTTCCCTTTTTTTAATTGGGAGTATTTTTTTATTAAGATCTCCCCTTTGGGAGAAGAATTCTCCCGGGTATGTAATTTTCCCGTTTCCAATTGTGTTATTGGGGGAAATTGAAAAAAGAGAAATTTTTTGGGAAACTGGGATTTTTAACCTTTTTATTAAATAATTAAACTCTTGAAAGGGTTTTTTTTTTTGGGAGAAAATTGGTTCCGGGAAAATTAAAAAAGATTGAAAAAAGCTGTTTAATTTCAAACAATTTATCCTTTAATCTGAGTTTTCGTTTGGCTGGGTTAAAAAAATAGAAGGGGGATAACCCCCCTCCGGGGGTCCCTCCTGAAAAAGGGGAAAACTACTGTTTTTTTGGCATTTGTCGGGAAATGTGTTGGTAATTTATATTTTTTAACCCCCTTTTAAGAAGTTTAAAACCAAAATTTTTTAAAAAATTTAAAAAAAATTTCCCCCAAAACTTTTAAAATCTTTTTCTGCCCCGGAGATAATTACTGGTTTGTTCTCTGTAAGAAAGGGAATTTTGAGAATTTCCTTTGAAACCTGGGGTTTTGGGTTTTTTTTGAATTATTTTTAACCTTTGGGGGAAAAAATTTTTTTTGGGTCAACTTTAAGGGGGTGGGAACTGGGGAAATATAATCTTTGCCGGGTTTTAAAGGGGGCAAATGTTCTAATTATGCTTCTGTAGCTCCATTTTCTATTTAAAATTATTTAGAATGTTCTTTCCCAAATGTCCAAATTTTTGCCTTGCCCATCTGGTAAACCTTTTTTACTAGTTAAGAGTTCCCCATTTGGTAAGGGGATGGGACTGAACTTGCTTTTTTTAGGAATTTTATCCTGTTAGAAACTCATTGATTCTTTCTGAAAAGTTTCTGGGGTGATAAAAAAGGTTTTAAAATCTGAAAGGGTTTATTTTTCAGGTCATATAAAAAATTAGTTAGTTTTTTAAAAAGGAAATAGGATTTTCCTTTTTGTTTTTTTTTAACTTCAAAATTTGCCATTTATTCCTTTTCTTTTCTATTCTACTTTTTCAAAAAAATTGTGTGTTCTAGTTTTTTTTAGAATTTGTTTTGAACCTTCTGGGGAGCCTCTAAAGAACTTTGATTTCTTTTTTCCTAAATTTTTGTTTTCTATTTTTTTTTATTGATAAAAAGGAAATTATTTTACCCTCTCATACTGTTTCCCCCCTTCCCGAAACGATGTTGTTTTTTAGGCAGGCATTGTTTCTAAATATAAAGACTCTTTTTTTATAAATTTTCCCCACAAAACCCCTTGTTTAACGGCGTTTAAACCCCATTTTTTGTAAATTGGGTTTTTTTTCTTATTTAACAAGTTAAAACTAATGATCCGGGAAACAACTTTGGGGTTATTCCAGTGTTGGAAAAATCACCAATTCTGCTCCTGAAAATAGAAACTGGTAGGTGTGACTGAGAAAAAATATTTCCATAAAATGGCCTGCATTTAAAACCCCTTTACCTATATGTTTATTATTGGGTGGAAAATGCCAATCGCGAGCCCAGTGTATGAGCCTTCAAAATGACCTCAAAAAAAATTTCCCCAAATGGGGAAGAAGTGTTGGAACGGTTAGAAAAAGGGGTTTTAATTTTGGCGATAAAAAATCATAAAAATTTTGATTCTAAGATAGTTTTATATTATAAATCTAACTGGCGAGTTGTCCTACGGGAAATTTGGTATTTTTTTTAAAATCTCCCTCTTTGCAGAGTTATAGGGGCAGAAAAAAATTGGAAATCAATTTTTTTTAATTTATTGAACGTGGGGACCTATGAGTTTTGTAAAAGAAAACATCTGCCTGCATCTTTTAAATGATAAAATTTTTAACTTTTTCCCCTTTAGAGCCAGTTCTGGAACATTAACTACAAAACCTTAGACCCATGTTTTGTTAAACAAGAGGGCCCTTTAGTTAAAAAATTAAAAAAAATTTAAAAATTTTCTAAAAAAACCCCGTAAATAAAAAATTATTTAATGTAATAACAATAATAATAAATTAAAGTAAATAATTATTAACTGAAAATAAAATAATAATAAATATATGATAATTAATCCCAATAATATGCTAATGAAAATAATAATAAAAAAATTTAATAATAATAATATTGATAATAAAAAATAGTGCGGGTAATAATAATAAAAATGCAATAATATTAATAATAATGTGATAATAATAGGCTAATGATAAAAAAAAATAATGCTAAAAAATAAAAAGTCGATAACAATAATAATAATAGTGCTTAAAAAAAAATTTTAAAATAATAATGTGATGATAAAATAAAAAAAATAAAATAAAATTTATAAAAATAAAAAAACTAATGCTGAAAATTTCAAAAATAAAATAATAATAATAATAGAAAACCAAGGTTTTGTGTTTATGTAAAATTAAAATTATAATCTAGGTTTGTATTTTGTTGTGTGACGGGGGAAAAGGGTTGGTTTGGGCCATGGATGTAAATTTCCGAAATAAAGAAGGAAAGGAAAGAGTGAAAAAGGGGTTAAGAAAAGAAAAAGGTAAAAAAAAAAGGTCAGAGGTGGGGTGGTAAGAGAACAGGGACCCCCACATCAAAAAACCACGGGTTTAAGTTTTTACCCCAAATTTGCTATCCCCCGGAAACCCCGAAAAAATAAAAAACTTTGGACTTGATGTTTTTAAAAAGGGTCTGCCCCCTTTCCCCCTTGTAAAAGCCTGTTTTTAACTTGGGAATTTCCCGAAATGACAGTCCCCCCTTGAAATGTTTTTTTCGCGGGGGAAAAGAATCTGGCACCCAAAATTTCTTTGGGGAAATTGATCTTCCCTTAAATTTTTTTCCTTGAGCTCCCCGGCTCTTAACAAAATTTTTTTTAAAAAATGCTCAAATTTGCCCATGGGGGGAATTTTTTCTGCTCTTTTTCCCAAGGCGTTCCCCTGAAAGGGGATTTTTTTTTCCCCTTTCCTTCTTATGTGAGTCGGGAAAAAAATTTTGATTGTTTTTGAACCCTCCGGTTGTCCCCCCGTCTGCTCCGGGTCAAAAAGGGATTGTCTCTCCCGGGCCAAGGGGACCCAAAACCCTCCTTCGGGCGGGTCCGGGAGACCCTGTTTCCCCTGTCGGGGAAGACAGTCCCCCGAGAGCCTTTTTTCCCAGCAACCCGCTCTACCTTTTTCCTGGCAAATCAAAAATTGGGACCAACCCCCTGGTTAGCCCCAAAGGGTGGAGCGTCCTCAAACCCCAAAAGCCTTCTAAAAAGAATCTAAAAATTTAAATACCCCGGGGAAGAGGCCCCTTTGGGGAACCCTGAGGCGCTTTTTACAGGTGTTTCCCCAGCTGCGCTTAGGCCCCAGACAACAGACTCAAAAACTTGATCAATATAATTTTGGACTTTCCAAACTTTCTTCATTCCCCAGGAGGGGTGAGTTAAAATTTCCCGGATTACTTGCCTTTTGTAAATAAATTCCTAAATGTTCTTAATTGTTTAGAATGTTTGCTAAGGGTGCCATTTCCCCAAAAATTTTTGAACCCGTGTTTTTCAATTCCCTCTCCCCAGCAGCCCGGGACCTTTTTTTGGGGAGGCATTTTTTAGGCTAGTCAGGACATTTAAACTAGGAATGGGGTTGGGGAGTTTAGGACGGGCCATTTGACTATAATGAAAAGAAAAAAAAGTGTGAAATAAAATGCATAGTAATTAAATTCTAAGCATACATTTAAATGTAGGATAAAAAAAAAAAATCCCAATGCTAGGATCAAAAATAAGGTAAGGTTTTTAAATGATGTAGAAACCTAATTATGAATTATAGAAAATACGGAAACCGGGCCCAAAATAAAAAGATGGGGATAGTTAACATAGGGGGATAAAATTTATTAGGAAGGATAGAAGAAAGAAAAGGAGGTGGGTTTTTTTTGCCAAAAGAATTTAAATGTAACCTTTTCAGGGAATCCCCCATCTTAGTGGGGGAATTATTCCTAAAATTTTGGGAAAAAAAGGTCTTATTTTGGAGTGATAGACCACCCAATTGACAGAAATTTCCCCAAAACATTTTTTAGTAATAAAAAAGGCAATTTTAAAGGGGGAATTATGTATGGGGGACTTTAACTGGTAACCTTTGCGAGGGGGGACAAACAGGATTTTTAAAAAAAGTAAAAAGGCCCTTTTTTTAACAAGCATGTTAAAGCACCAAAAAAGTGAACCTTCTGGATTTAGTACCTGTAATTTTAAAAACTGGGGGTGTAGAGGTGGGAACTAGGGCCGATTATAATATAAATACAATTCTCTGTATTTTAAGAGTGGATGCAAAGATAAAAATTGTTGTTGAATTTTGGGTAGGGTAATTTGAGAGATGCAAAGTCCTGAACAGTGGAACAGGTTTAAAATGTTTGACATGAAATGGGGGAAAATACATACCAAATTTAAATTTAAAAGGAAAAAAAAAACCAAAGGTGGTGTTTTACTAACATGCGGGAATTCATGAGGAGGCAAAAAAGGGTTTGACGTGAAGCTTATGAAATTTACGGGACTTCAAAAGCATTTGATAGGTGCCACATAGAGGTGGGCATAAAAATTTAAAAAAAAGTGGCAGTTCACGGTGATGTTTTTAGATGTGCAGAATTGCTAAAGAGGCAGAGGGTGAGGGGAAAAGGAACCCCTATGGGAATTGGCGGTTGAGTGGTGACCAGGGGGGCAGTGCTAGGGCCGCTATTTTTAAATATATAAAAATTATTTAGAAAGGAATATAAAAAAAATTTTTTAAGTTTGGAGATGATAAAGATGGGTGGATTAGAGATAATTTTGGGAACTGTTATATTATTCAGAAGGACTTAGATAGCAGACAGGCTTGGGCAGATTTGTGGAGAAAAATTTGATGCCGTAAATGTAAAAATTACACATCCATCCATCCACCCCATCCAACCACAATCCTAAGTACGGGTTTTTGGGCTCGGGGAGCCAACCCCACCCAAAAAGGGCAAGGCGGAAAAAACCCGGCGGGGCCCCAACCGAGAAAAAAAAGGAAGAAAATTTTGAGGTTTAAAAACTGGGCAGTCGAAAAGGTCCACCTTAGAGGGGATTTATGGTAATAGTGGACTCTGGTTTTAACTCCCATCACTTTTCAAACCATTAAGGGCTAAAAAATTTATTATAACCCTTGATCTGGGGGAGCAAGTCCGGAGGTTCTGTCCCTTTAAAACACACGGGGTGAGGCCCATCTGGAGTCATGTGCAGTTTTTTCCCCCAGGCTAAAAAAAAGGACATGGGGAAAAGGACCAGAAAGGCACTAGGCTGTTTCGGGGCCCAGGGGTGAAATGGGGAAATATTAAAAGAGCTAGCCTAAGAAAAAAAAGATTAAGAGGACCTGACTGGGTTTAAAATTATAGGGAATTAGTCCAGTGGATAAACTGTTATTTTAAAATCATTTCATCAAGAACACTGGGAACAATTGGGAAACTTTTTAAAGGGTAAATTCCACAAACATTAGAATGTTTTTTTTTACAAAAAAAGGATGAAATTGGGAATAAAGAGACCAAGTAGGGGATAGAAATTTATGTGGGGATTTTAAAAACTGATTGATTTTTTGGAAAAATGAATAGGACGGGAAGCTTTGTTTTGGTGGAAGGGTTTCTGTGTTTTTTTAGCATTTCAAAAGGGTTTTTAAATTGCAGTTGATCTAAAGGGCTAATGCTTCTGAAGTTGGTTTTCTTGTACTTGAACCTGCCTTAGAAATTAAGGGGACCCGCCACAAAAAAATAGATGGGATATGATATTATTTATTTGATTTTGGGCATATGATAAGCTCCCAAATGGAGGTTTTATAAACTAAAGAAGTAAACCAGTTTTTTGTTAAGGGCAAAAGGGATATGAGAAATTCAAATTTTTTTGCGGGGAAAGCTGGGGCACTGCATTTTTTTACATGTGGTTCTGAATAAAAAATTAGGGTGAAAAAAATTTTTTCCCCCTTCCTGATTTTTTAATTTTTTGGTTTTTCAAAAAAATTTTTTCTGATCATCAAACACATTTCACCATTAGCAAATATAAAACAATCAAAAATGCTTTTTCAACAAGAAATCATCAAACCCCTTTAAAAGGGGAAGAAGCACCCCAAAATTTTAGACATCATGCCAAGATCCAGAGAAATTCAGGAAAAATGAGAAAAAGTAATTGAGATCTATAGCCCGTAAAGGTTATGGCCATTTCAAAGCTTTGGGACCCAGCAACCACAGGAGGATTATCCAAAAAATGGCAAAAAAGGGAACAGTGGTAACCCTTTCCCGGGAGGGGGCGGCCACCCCCCCCAAAAAAATTTTACCCCCCCTAAAAATGGGGATTTATCCAACCCCCTGGGGGGAAAAAAGGAGTTTCCCAAACCCCAAAAAAAAAAACTCCCCCAACAAAAAATTCCGTTCAAAGGGAAAAATTTTTGGGCAGGCTTAACTTTTGGGCCCCAATTTTTAAAAGGGCCGGGTTTCAAAAAAACTAAACCAAAAAAAAAGGGGGAAAGGGGGGGGGTTTTTTTCCCCCAAAAGGCCTGAAATAAAAAAGTTTTTCCCCCAAAAAAAAAACCCCGCCAAACCAACTGGGTTTTAAAGCAAAAAAAAAGAAACCATTAAGGGGGCCTTTTTGGGGCCCCCACCTTTTAACCCAGAAAAACATTCTCCCCAAAAACAAATTCTTTGAAAAAAACTTTGGGAAAAAATTTTTTAAATTTTGGGGTTATGGGGGTTTTAAGGGTGAACCCTTTTGGGGGGGTTTTTCCCCGGGGCCTTAAATTTTTTTTTTAAAAAATGTAAAAATCTTTTGGCATTTAGAAAAAAGGGAAAAAACTTTTTTAAAAAACAAAAAAAAAAAAATGGGGGGTGGGAAATGTTTCTGGGTTTTTTGGGGGGCTCTAAATTTTAAAAAAAAGTGTTTTAATTTTGGAAAAAATTGGGGAATTTAATTTTCTTTTTAAAAATTTTTATAAAGGAATTTTAGACGTCCCAACTTTGGAAGTTTTTAATAAAATGGCAAAGGGGGCCATAAAGAAAAACCCTCCAACCAGAAACCCCAGCACAAAGGGGGTTTATTTTTGTAGGGGGTTCAAATCAAGGGGCTGGGCCCAGGGGACTTTCAATTAGGCCCCTGGGTTTATTTTTCAAAAAACCCAAAAACCCGAGGAGTCTCCAGATGGGGTCAAAACTTTTAAAACCTGAAGAAAGGAAAGAAAGTTCCCCAAATTAAAAGTGACCCCCGTTTTAAAAATCTATATTTTATTAAATTTTATTAAAAAATTTTTTAAACATTTTTTTAAGGGTTTCAAGTAATGGCATTCCAATTTTTCCTCAATATTTTTTGAAACCCCTTTTCCCCCCCTTTTTAAAATGCCTTCCATCTACACCTGAGAAAGACTTGCCAGGGGAATACAAATGGGGGGGAAATACCCGTACCCCTCAAAATCCGGGGCGAAAAGATTGAATGCTTTTTGAATTTTGGGTTCCCTACGGGTTCCCGGGGTCCCCGGGGAAAAACTGGAGCATTAATGATTCCCAAATGGTTACTTGTTGCACTAGATTTAAGACAAAAGTTTCACTTGCCCCCTTGCTTGGGGTTTCCTAAAAAAAATTTTCTAAAACCAAACGCTTTAGGCCAAAAAGGAAGACAAATCAACCAAACAATTTTTCACTCCTAAAAATTTCCCCCGGGCCCAATCCCCCTTTACCTTATAAAAAAACGGGAGTGGGCCCGGGGAAAACTCCCAAATTTGAATAAAGAGAAACAGAATGTGGGGTCCCAACCCACTGACTTTGTTTTAAGTATTTAATATTTCAAATAACTTAGTAAAAATTTACAAACAAAAACCCTTAAGTTTAATTGAAAGGTAGGGGGGCCCCCCACAAAAGGGCCCTTTTCCAAAAAAAGAATTGCCTCTTTATTTTAAGATGGACTGTCTTCATTTTTATTTCTCTCCCTTTAATCCTACCAAATCCTTGTTTTTATGTTTTTCCTCTCGTTTTAAACCAAGAAGGAACAAAAAAAATTGGGTTTTAATAAGCCATTACCCCCCAAGTTTTAACCCATTACCCCCCATTTCGGGGGCCAAATATTTTTTTTTTTAACCGGTTTAAACCCTTCCCCTAACGAAGTAAAATTTCTGTAACCCCATTTTTGCTTTCTTTAATTTTTTTCTCTAAAAAATGAAGGGTAAGGGATTGACTTTAATTTAAAACCCCCAAATATTTTACCTAATCGTTTTTGATTTGGGGTTTTCGAGTTCTAAAATTTCAGAAAATTTTTTTAAAAATGTGCAATGCAAAACGCTTTTTAATTCATTCGATCCCAGGCATTAAATTAGTTTTTTTAATAATTTTAAAATTTAATAATAATTTTTTATAAATATTCAAAAAAATTGATTTGTAATTACAAATTTATCACTTTTTTAAAATGGAGGAAAATAAGGTGGTTTTTTATTTCCAAATAAAAGAGTTTGGAAATCCCGATTGATTTTGGCAGTCAGGAATATAAAAAGAATTTCGGTTCTGGAAGGGAACCTTCATCAGAGGTAACCTTTTTTTAATTTATAAAAAAAAAATTTTTCCCCCAAATATAAAAAGAAAAAATGTTTAGTTTGCTGGCATCCGATTTTTTTGAGTAGAAGGTTGCTGTTTCCCTCCAGAAGGTTCCCTTGGTCTTTAACACCCCAAAATAAAGTTTTTGGAAAGGGGGTGGAGTCTTTACTTTAATAAAAAAAATCTTTTATTTTATCTCAAAAAAAATGTTAGTTTGAAAATTACCTTTTTTGTTTATTAGTTTAATTCCTTTTAAAAGCCCCCTTTGAAGTTGTTTTAAAAAAAAAACAATTTTAAAAGGGGAGCTGTTAAAAGGGCAAATAAAAAACCCCCTACATTAAAGGGCCCAGGGCCCCGTGGATAAAAGAAAGTACATTTTGTACGGGACCCGGGGCCCTCCCCCCCCTTAAACACCTGTTTAAAAAAGAAACAATGCCAAGGGGAGCTGTTGGGAAAAAAACCCCCCTTTTTTGAAATTATTTTTTAAGAACAAGAAGCATTTAAATTAAAAAAAAGCGTGAATGTTACCGATTTTTTTACAATCTTCCTAAAAAGAAATAAAAGAAAACGTAAACTTTGTTTTGATATACGGGCATGCTCAAAAATCCCAAATTGAAAGAAAAAACAAAAAGACAGCTTACTGAAAATTAAACTTGAAAAGTCCACATAACCCCGAAGCTGTTATTGGGAGCAAAATTCTTAGCTTGTTCACAATAGGAATCCCCGCCTACCCCGAACCCCGGCTTTTTTTTCTTCTTATTTTTTGTAAAAAGGCTTTTTTGTATAACTCCTTTTGGGAATTTTTTTTCGGTTAATTATCAAGTTAAAAGTAAGAAACGGTAAATTTTGTGGAATGTTAAATTTGAATTAAATTTGGGCGTACGGTCCCCGCCTGTTTTCTCATTGATCAAAAAAACCCAAACAACAGCAAAGGGAAGCCCAAGATGGGAAAAAAAAAAAAACGGGTCACTGACTACAAACAAAAAGGGTTGCAAATGAATAAATGGCAAGTAAAAACTTTTCCCAAAAATTGTCCAAAATGAAATAAGGCAAAAATGAATTTTTCCCAAATGTCATATAAAACCAAGTCTTTTTTTTGTCAGTGCATCTTTTGACATCATGGATCAGAAGGTGCAGACTAATTAAAAGGGAGCAGGAACACCAAGAAAAAAACTGAAAAAAAAATTAAATCCACAGCATTCTCAGTCCCCCAAACACCACATCCAACCCAAAAGTATTCCTAGTCTCAGTCTGTTCCCGCACAAATCAAGGTTTTCAAAAAAGAGAGTAAAAAAAATTTATTACCCGTTTTTTTCAAAAAAGGGCCTAGTCGGGGGGGGGAGTAGGGGCGTAAGAATAAAACTAAAAAAACCCTCTAACTTTAATTTAAATTTAAGACGAAATCAAATGATTTTTTTGTTGATATTAAAATAAGAGACTCCTAAAATGGTAAATTTGGGGGCTGTTCAAACCGCGCCCCTCATTGGGAAGGCAGTTCGTTTTCAACAAAAGATCTATCAACCCCTCTGTAACCTGCTTTTTTTTTTAAAATTCTTCAATAAAAGTGCACTTGTTTTTTTTTTGTCCCTTTTGTAAAAGTGTTTATTTGATTTTTGTATTTGAGGCTTAAATTATAACATTTCATTCTACAATTTATCAATTATTAGAAATACATGAAAATTTTCTTTTAACCCCTTTTAAGAGATTTTGTTGAATAACACACAAAATGTTGATTCTAAATGATTAAAATTTTCCTAAAACCCAGCATTCACCAAGAAAACACTGGCACTGACAAACTTTTTTTAACTGAACTGTGGTGGTGGGTGGGATGGAATAGACGCTTGCTTTTCACAAATTAAGGAAAAAAATGCGGAGGTGAGGAAAGGATTTAGGGGGGCCCGATTTAGTTTTTTGTACTTTTTAATTTAGATTAATTGAATGGCTGGGGGGGACGGACATAGAGCTGGTGAGAAAAAACAACTACCCCGAGGTCTTTTAAAAATGCAAAAATCACCCTCAAAAAAAAGTGGGACTCAGTCTGAGAAGAAAAGAGAAGAAAAATAGGAAAGAATTTAGTTCTAGAAGAAACTAAAGATTAATAGAATCCATCATTATCTATCTTCTATCTATCTATCTATCTATCTATCTATCTATCTATCTATCTATCTACCTTTCACCTTTTGTTATATAGTGCCTTCATGTGTTTATTTTTTTATCTGTCTCCTTACGTTTTTAAGGGTTTTTTCCCACCCATTTACCACTTTTTTCTATTTTTCCCCTGAATTTGTGACCCTAGCAAATTACTTCACCCACCGTCTCCAAATGGAAAAAAAAAAAGAAATGTAAAAAAATGTCCGAAATGTTTTTTGTTTGATAAAAGTGTCAAAATAAATAAAAGTAAATGAGTGCCTTTAATCTGTGTATTTCTCTTTTTTTTTAAATCATGACTTTAATTTATCCATCCAAACCCCTTTTAAATTTTTAAATTCATTAAAAGGCCTACTAAATTATCTATTATATATAGTTCCTTTTACAAATTTATGTATTGTTTTTCCAAATTTTTCTTTTATTAAAATGTCTTTTTTACATGTTATTTTTTTTAGATCAATATATAGTGCCTTTACATCCATCCACCTGGCTATCTTTAATTTCCCATTAAGTAAAAATCCATTATTTTTATCTATCCTACATTACCCCTTCATCTATCTATCTACTATCTATCTATCATCTCATTTCTATGCGCCTTTCCCCTTTTTTTGGGGCCCCCTCTTTTTTGGGCCCCCCGTGTGACCGGGCTGTGTTTAAAAATCCCATAAAGTGCGAGAAACCCCTAAGTAACTAGCACTGTCTCGGCGCCCCAGGAGGTCATGAGCAGTAAAAATCTTAAAAGAATTTAACAAGCAGCAGCCCCCTGACCCCGGGAAAAACCCAAGACCCTTTCGTCACCCCCATTTCTTTCCATTCAATTTTTTCCTTTAACGGGCCCCCGAATATAAAACCCCGTCGAGGGTTCAAAAGGCGGCGGGGCATCGCTCAGTGCTGAGGGGCGCACCCCAGAAGCAATTTGGGGGTTCACCTTCCCGCGCCGTGACTCCTTTAAGATGGGACTGATGCCGGCGGGGGAGGAAGGAGGAGGAGAAGGGGGGCGCGCTTTTTTCATGGGCAAGGCCCGGGTTTTGGGGAGCCGTCCCAAATGGATTACAGAAAAAATTCTGTGCGAAAAAACAAAGGAGAAAATTTTGGGGTTTCCTTTTTTTTTTTTCAGCATGGGTGGGGGGATAAAATTTGTTCTTGAATTTAGTTTAGTTAGAATTTAGTTTTTTTAGTATTAAACAAAACGATAAATTAGAAAGCTTTGCCGCATTTTTACCCCGTATATTGGATTATTATTTTTAATTTTTAATATTATTTTTTATTATAAGGGATTTATTTAAAAAAGGAGGAAAACTATTTTAATTTCCATAAAATTTAATTATTTTTTATGAAATTTTAATTTGGGGAATTTAAAAATTAAAATTATTTATTAATAAAAAAGCCTAAACTTGAGATATATCATTCAGTAAAACTGATTTATGGACTTTTTTTCCCAAAAAGAGCCCATAGTTTTTTTCTTTTAAAATTCAGTTCTGTTTTTCCAAAGACTTACCCTTTTTTTAAAAAAACCCTTTTCGCATTTCATTTTTAATTTTAGGGGTGCCGTTTTGGAAAACCGACTTCCCCTCACACAACGCTAAGGGGAAATGGAGCCAGCACGAATTTCAGTTTAAATTTTTTTTGCCAAGACGGATGAAAGGATTGTTTGGGTGCTTCCAAATCGAAAGCAGACAGTTCGTTATTGTGGATTTAAAAAAATTTTAAATTTACAGGGGCATCTAATTGGGAAAATTTGAGGTAAAAGAAAAAAAGTTTTTATTTGAGGGTATCTATATATATAAAAGGGTTTCCCTTTCAAAAATTGCATCGGAAGTCTGTTTTTTTAGTGAGCTGAGTCTTAAAAAAATGAAAAAACGACGCCCTTTTTTTCTTTTGGGGGGAATCAATGGGGTATTTCCCGGCACTTATGGCTTTTTACACACAACAACAACACAACAACAAAAAACAAACACACGCCTTGAGGCCGATTACTGCCAGGGAAGGACGACAGCTGAAGGAGAACTAAGGGATTTTTTGGGGTTTTAAGAATCTGAAAAATTAAAAAACCCCTGGATGATAAGCTTTTTTGTTTGGGTTTCCCCTTTTATTTTTTTGAAACTGGACAGGGCGATCTTCTATAAAAACAAATGTATTATTATTCTTTATGATTACTGTATACAGCGCGGTTTTCCCCCATTCATTCCCCATCCCTCACATCTTTTTAAAAAAAAAAAGCAGGCGCTGAGGTTTCCTTTTAAGGGGGCCTTCTATTGTCCATGTCAGTTCTTGGGCTCTTTTTTTTTTTTTTGGAGCTATAAAGGAACGCGGGAAAGGTTTATTTTTTCTTCTCTTTATCACCTTCTTCTCCCTTCCTCTCTTCTCGTTCAGCACCCCCAAACCCCCCAAGGCCCGCATTCATGTAACCCGCCTTTTTTGCTATTTTTTCCCCCGGGCCGAGACACAATGGTAACTGTCCTACACTTGGATTAGGTGGTTTTGGGGGCTGAGAGGGGGGTGGGAGAGATCACGCCCGATCTGCAGATCTGGTTAAACACCGCTAAATTGGCCCCATTTTTGTACAACCCCGTCGAGGTAAAGTTTATTTCTTTTTACCTTGCGTTATCCCCTTTGAAGAAAGGTAATCCCCCCCTGTTAAAAACAGACAGGGAAAAGCCGCCATCAAAATCACTGAGGAGAGAACGCATCCCCGGTGAACCGAAGTCCGGTGGGGATGGGGATGTGGAGTTGGAGCATTACGCTCCAAAAGGGTGTTTTCGTTTTATTATTTACTTCGGTGTTTGTTGATTTCACGAGCCTTTGTATAAAAACACCGTCTGTTTCTTAAAAATTGAGCTGTTAAATGCGTAAAGAGAAAAGCAGACGCCACTGGTGGGGCCCCCGCTCTGACCCGAAAAAACCCGGGGGGTGGGTTTGTCACCGCCAGATTAAAGCCCACCCCGCTTATCGGCACTTTCTTCTCGTGAACGAGGTGACCCCAGGAAGCAAGTTTTTTTGCATTACCCCCGGGATGTGAAATCGTCGGATCACAGAGCCCAACCGTGATAATAAAAGGGGCTTTGTAATCTTTTAAAGGGGGGCTCTAAAGGGCCCGCCCCAATGGGAGGGCAGCAGGGCGGGCGAGCGGGGGGTGTGTTTGGGGGGCGCGGGTCCCTTACCGTGAGATCCCGGGGGTATTTACTTGTTTTTCCGTGATTTTAATTAGATATTCCTAAGGGGCTAATACAGTTTATTATATCGATTGTTGTTTTTTATAAACGCTTTTTAACCCATTTAAATTAACACATTTCATAATTTTGGGGGCATTTTGGAAGCATTAAGAGAAAATGGCGCGGCGTTCTTCTTTGGGGGAAATCTAAGGGATTCTGGGACTCCCCTGGTGTTTTCCCCACACACACACACACACACACACACACAACCCCAGGCACGGGGCTGGATTACCCCGGTAAGGGGGTTGAAGGCTGAAGGAAAACAAAGGGGGTTTTTAGTTTTTAGAATCTCAAAAAAATAAATAACCCCGAGGATTTAAAAATTTTGTTTATTTTCCTGGGTTTCATTTTAAATGGGAAAAGGAGCAGGACGGATCTTTTATAAAACCCCTGTTTTTTTTTTTTATTTTAAAATTTTTATTATGATTACCGTCCGGCGAGTGGTTTGTTCCTTTCCCCTCCACCTGCATCTTTTTAAAAAAAGGGCAAACCTTGGGTTTTTGGTTTTGATGGCCCGGGAACAACGCCTTCTTTATTGTTTTTTTTGGGCCGCCATCGGTTCTTTCCCCGTGGCTTTTTTGCTTGCTGGGGAGGTATAAAGAGAACGGGAATGTTCTCCAAGGAAAGAAGCTGCAGACTGAAAATTGAAGGAACCCCAAAGCCCTCCTATTAAAAGGAACGCCCCCAGCGTGCCGTATGGCGATTTTCTAACGCCCTTCCCCAAAGCCCCCATCATGCCCTTTGAGACAGAACTCGCCTTTGGATTGCTGTTTCCCAAAATTATAACAGTTTCATTTGGAAAACAAAAAGCTTTAGTCTCAAATTTTGGGTATCCAACCCCGGGGTTTAAATTATAAAGAAATTTTTTTTTTGTTTACTATTTTGAATGGTTGCATTCGTTCTCCTGGGCCCTTTATCAAATAAATCTTATTACCATTTAGGGTTTCAAAAGAATGCACCTAAAAACTATACCTAAAATTTTCATTCAAAATGTAATATTTCCACTTTAAAAAATTTTAAAAACCCCGGAAAAAATTTTTAAATTTTTTTGGTTTTTAAAAAATTTATAAAATTGGGTTTTAAAAATTTTCAGGGGGAAACATTTTGGGGGAAAAAGCATTTATTTATTGATTTATCCATCGTTTCTACTAAAAAAAGGGAAAAACTAGCATTCCCAATAATTGAACATGGACTAAAAATTTTAATTTTAAAAATTTTTCTTTGAGACAACATGATTTTCTAAACCCTTTTTTGTCAACATTTAAGTAGATCACAAAAACCCTTTGGGGTCAGATAAAAAAACTGTCTTTGAGTCTACTTTTTTTTTTTAAAAATTTAAATTTATTACTACTAGTACTAATAAAAAAAAATATTGGTGGTTTTGTTGCATTCACAGGGGAAACATCCGAGGTGATTTTTTTAAAATACAGTATTTTTGTCCTGCAAAAGTATAATTGTATTGTTACTTCTGAAAGTGATAAATAAGAAAAAATAGAATATAATATAAGCAATAAATTAGTTATTTTGAAATTTTTTACCTAGTCTTTTTTTTTTCTTATTACGATTGGCTCTTAGCCCCCCACATAAACATTTTTTAGCCATACTGAGGCCACTGGTTTTTTACTATTTTCCAGAAAGGGGGAGGATGGCTGAGGGGTTAATCTAGCAGAATTCTTTAGATATCCTAATAGAAGGAAGCTGGGTCCAGTGATATTTTCTTTTCACCCCCTTCTGCAGGGGAAGCGGATGTCTCTACCAGGGTGTGATCACCGTAAAATGGACTAGGAACACCTGTGAGAATTCAGGGCTTTGGGGAACTTGGCAAAAAACAAAATGTGCTTTCCCCCCAATTAACAATATTTAAAGGCGATGATCCTGGGACCACTGAGCCGCAGATAGACCCCTTTTCTGAAAAACCCTTTAATCATTGTTGGGGGCCCGGCCTATGATTTTGATGCCAGTAGCAGTTTTAATGATGGAGCTGGTGGGGTTTCCCGACACACACCCTGGGGGTTGATGCTGGGAACCGAACGCAAATCCTTTTTTTTTGAAGTCCACTATCTACTATTTTTTAGACATACCTCTGTAAGAGCAGTTTTACAAACCTTTGGGGTGATATGGAGATGATATAAGACTTGACTGCTTTCAGGATATGTGGAGATATGGGGAGCAAAAGTTTTTACTAAGTTAAAAACCTGAGTGGGGTTATTCCAAAAAAGGTTTTCCCTTAAAAAACAGACTGGGATGGACATGAAATGGGTGAATAAAAAGATAAGACATTTTAGACATTAAAGACGAAGTAAATCAAAGAAACACACAACAGTATTTCCCTCTCCTATATACCTACACACACACACACACACCCAAACACATATATTTTTTAAAAAACCATTTTAACGATTTTTTATATAGTGGGTTCTATATTCTTTAGGATCAGATGTTTTTAAAATCATTTTTTTTTTTTTAATTGAACCCCTCTTGAAATTGAAACCCGTCTCCTTTGGGAAAGTGATGTATCAAAAACAAAGCCTTTTTAGAACTACCAATAGGGGGGTTAACCCAGGAATTTTCCCAAACCCCGGACACAACCCCAAAACTTACCTTTTTGGTTCAAAATGAATATATTTTTTAAAAAAATGCACACAATCCCCGGAGGACATCCACCCGCCTCTGTCCACTAAAACGGGGCTTTGGTAAAAGGGCCATTAACCGGGGAAAAACCAGCCATCCCCACCTTTTTCTTTTAAAATTTTTAAGGGTTGGAAAAATACAATACAATACAGTTTATTTTTTTTGCCCAAAAAAACAAGGAAGTGCTGAATAGGGCTTAAAGGCCCTGCCTTTTTAACCCCCCGCCTTGACTCTGGGGGACAAAAAAATTCCCAAAAAACCTTGTGGTGGAAAAAACCTAAAAGGGGTTCAAAAAAACCCCTTCCGGTAGGTCGCAGGGGTGTCAAATAGGGGCCCAACAAAACAAAACCCGAGCAATTTCCCAGAAAAAAAAATTTTAAATCGGTTAACATAGATAATCAATTAGGGTTTGATATTTTAGGTCCTGGGGGACCCCATCCATCTAGCTGCCTCCCATTTGGCCATGCCAGGGGTGAAAAAAGCCATGAAAGGACCCCTTTTCCCCGGTTCCGTTCCCACGGATGACTTTAATAGGCAGGCAAAAACCGGGGGGCGTCCCAATGGCCAATTTGGGTCGGGAAAAGAAAAGAATAGGTGAGGGTTTGTATTCAAAAATTATCAGTTACCCTTTTAAAATGTAATGACTAAAAAGAGATGCAGTTTTACGGTTTAAACGCAGCTCGCAAAAGGGGGGAAAATGAAGTGTGGGGTCTTTACATTTAAAGGGGGCGAAGGACCTTATGGAAGGGAGGACCCTTCCACAGTTTAGGGGGCCCCGGGGTTAAAAGCTCACCCCCCTTTTTTTTTTATTAATCCTTAACCTAAGCAGACCATCTTGAGATCTTAATGTCTCAGGTTTTTAAGTCATGATAAATTAAAAGTAACGGACCCTTGGGGCCCTTTAAACTTTTTATTTAAAAAGGGGGATTTTGAAAATTTCCCCCGAACTTAACTTTGGGGCCCGTGTAAAAGATTTAAAAACTGGGGTTTTTGTTCAATTTTCTTGTTTTAATTTTCGCCTTTTGGATTAACTAGGCTGTATAGAGAAATTTTCACCAGTGAACACCTTTCAGTACAATCCTACTAGAGATAAATGCATGAAATTTAATTTCACAATCCTTTTTATTTAAAAGGGCCAATTTTCCCAACTTTTAGATGGAAAAAATGTTTTTGGGCAATTTGAATATGTTTAAATGACATTGCCAAAGATAAAAACCCCAAATTAGGGTGATTAGTAAAATTAATTGGGTTTAACTGGGGTTTAAAAGATGAAAAATATTGCGGGGTCGCCCCATTCCCCCAACAATTTAAAATCTTTTATCTTTTTTAAAACGTAGTTCTATTATCCATTCCTTTTTAAATTACTAAACAACAAATTAAAAAAACCGGGGAAACTTCATTTTTATTTAAAATGAAAAGGGATAATTGCATCCTTTAAAAAGGGAAAAATTTAAAATTAGTTTCCCAATGAGGGTCCCAGTGGAAGTAAAAAAAACAGTAAGGTCCAGTATGACCCCGGGGAACCATAATTTAACTTTTGTGTATAATGATGGAGTCCTTTAGCATTTCTGTCGTTGGAATAATTTGATAAATAAGAATTTAACAAAAAAGCAGGGGGCCAAGACATCGTTTTTTAGCCTGTGCAGAAAAAAATGGTAATGTGCAAATGCCTTTAGTCCAAAAAAATAATTAAGTGGAGCTTCATCAGGGATATGGAATGTCATTTAAACCCGGTTTGTGCCGTTTTCTTCATGACCAGGGAAGCCAGACTGGAATTTTCAAATAAATTGTAAAACTTAAAAAGGGGGCAGAAACTGACACAAAAACTTTTTCTGTATTTTTAAAAAGAAAAGGAAAGAAAAAGGGCCCATAGTTATTTAGTATGTGGTCTAGGTCTGACTTTTTAAGAAAGGTTTAATATGAATTTTATATGGTACGGGGCCCTAAAATGAACTATTGATAAGGTTTGAATAGGCGCCAAGAAAATCCATTAACTTTTATAGTTTTTTTGGCACTGGATCAGGGAAAAGTGGGCCCCATTTTTGTAATTAAAAAAAGACTTCTTGGGGGAGTTAAGGATTAAAATTAAAAGTTAAGGAAAGTGATGAGAGTCTGCAAGCTAGATTTGGTTTGACTGTGATGCTGAGATCTGGGGTCTTAATTTTAATTTTCCCAAAAAAAGAAGTTATGAGTCTGTACTTTTCTGTGGGTTTTTTACGTAGATCTAATTGCCATTTTTAATTTAGCCACCGCTCTAAAAAAATACCCTAATTTTTTTTTTATTCACATTAATTGAATAGACCGAGCTTTTTAAAAAGGGCTTTTTTTAATTTACACCCTGTCCATAATTTGAAAAAAGTAGCTTTTTTTTCCATCCCCCCAGTTTTGAATTTTAAATTTTAAAAGCTAAAAGGTTTTTATTAAACCAGGGAGTTTTCTAGTGGATACTTTTTTTTTTTTAGGGAGGGATGTCTAGAGATTTTCAAGGTCACATTATAATTGATATTAGCATCTAAATTGTTTTTTCCATTTTTCATTTAATGTTAATGTCTAAATGGTTTTCCCAATTAAACCTGATTACTCAAGGTATTTAAAAATTTTAACGAATTACCTAGATGGACTGTCTTTTTTTTGAAAGTGTGTGGGCATGGCAGAACTAAATCAAAGTTAAAAGGGATGGAAATACAAAAGAAAAAAAATAACTACCTAATTAAAAGCAGGACTATGGGGAAATTTTTTTTCCCCATATTTTACAAGAAGAGAGCAAACCCATGCACAAAGTAAAAAAAGGAGGGCGTTTTTTCAATTCTTCTGCCTTTTTCCCAATTTTTTCCAGGGGGTTACTTCTCCCTTTTCCCAAATCTGTCCCAACAAGTCGGTCACAAGCATTCAGGATGTTTTTGATGAAAGAAGAAAAAGAAAACAATACAGAGTGTGAAGTATTTTATTTGGAATACCAACACATTATCTCCATGTTCACTCAAACTACAGTCACGTTGGCTTATGAAATAAACCCACCAATATGACCACAGCATATCATCGGAATGCTTAGCTCGATTGAGTTCTCTGGCTTTTGCCTCTGCCATACCCCTGTAATAATGAGGTGGAGTAAAATAGAGAAAATAAACTCCAACAACAACAACATTTATTTATATAGCACATTTTCATACAAACAGTAGCTCAAAGTGCTTTACATATTAAAGAATAGAAAAATGAAAGACACAATTATAAAACAAAATAAATCAACATTAACATCGAATAAGAGTAAGGTCCAATGGCCAGGAGGACAGAAAAAAAAAAAAAACTTCAGACGGCTGGAGAAAAAATAAAATCTGTAGGGATTCCAGACCATGAGACCACCCAGTCCCCTCTGGGTATTCTACCTCACATAAATGAAACAGTCCTCTTTGGATTTAGGGTTCTCACGGAAGGATTTGATGATGATGGTCACGTAGACTTCTGCCTTTTAATCCATCCATCATTGTTGGAGCATCATGATGATGATCCAGTATACAACCATAGCAGTTCATCTTCAAGGGAACGTCTTGTTGGAAACCATTCAGAAAGTGCACAAATAATTCAAAAGGACCATGTGCTCTGAAGTGAAACTGATACATTGCTGTAAGACCCATTTCAATTCAATCTGTACGTCTACAGGAATTGTATTTAAGTGAGTACCTGAAAGACAAAGATAGTCCAATTACAACAATGTAGTCACTTGTGAAGGCCTAATTTTTATTTCAAATAATATGTAGTTTAATTGTTCCCAATTTACTAAGAATACTTTAAAAACTACTAAAACATTCACCTAAGCATATTGCAATAGAAATGCTTCATATAAAAGGTTATACATAATTTAAAGTGTTTACCGGAAGTAAACAATCACTCCATTCTAGATTCGTTGATTTCTGAATGATATTGAAAAGGAAAAAGAGAATCCTTATCTTTAACGGATTTGCTGTGTTTGAGTCGGTCAGAATCATTTCTCTACATACAGTACCTGACAGGGCTGTGCCTTTGTGAGGACCACACTTTCCATGCTACAAGGCACAGCAATACAGATTATTAAATATTACATATTTCTGCAAATCAATTATGTAGCATTGAATTCATTATGTAACATGAAAGAGAGAGTGCAGGGAGGGTGGAATGGGTGGAGAAGAGTGTCAGGAGTGATTTGTGACAGACGGGTATCAGGAAGAGACAAAGGGAAGGACCGCAGGACGTCAGTGAGACCAGCTATGTAATATGGGCTGGAGACGGTGGCACAGGAGACAGAGCTGGAGGTGGCAGAGTTAAAGACGTTAAGATTTGTATTGGGTGTGATGAGGATGGACAGGATTAGAAATTAGGACATTAGAGGGTCAGCTCAAGTTGGAAGACAAAGTCAGAGAGGCGAGATTGTGTTGGTTTGGACATGTGCAGAGGAGAGATGCTGGGTATACTGGGAGAAGGATGTTAAAGATAGAGCTGCCAGGCAAGAGGAGAAGAGGGAGGCCTAAGAGAAGGTTTATTGATGTGGTGAGAGAGGACATGCAGGTGATGGGGGTGACAGAGTAAGATGAAGAGGACAGGAAGATATGGAAGAAGATGATCTGCTGTGGCAAATTCAGTTAATGCTACCTAATGCCACAGATGAAACTGATCTTTGAAGAACAAGGAAAACAGTTAAAAAGTTACACATTCATTGCTGAAATTTTAATAACAGTAAACTAAATTTGATACTATTCATTGTACTGGCAGAAATAATTCAGTCAACATTTTCAAAAATACATGCATTTTATATAAAAGTTTGGGTATTTATAGGTGAAGACACTTGACTTTCTACTGTATTCCAGTTCAATAGTCTCATGCCACATTATACTTTCACAAAATATATTTTACATTATCACATATTGGTTAAGGATATACAATATCAAGCCCTTGAGAAATGTGTGAGTGAGTGAGAAAAGGAGAGAAAGGCAGCATATGCTTCACTATTGGAAAATGAAGGAGCAGAGAGAGAAAGATCCTTGCTGTTCCTATCTTGTCTGGAATTACTGGAAGCAGAAATAATTGCCATTTAATAAATCAGTTAAAGCACACAAACCCCCCAGTCTGTCTGTCTATCTATCTATCTATCTACTGATGACGGACAGCCGGGTCCCATGCTCCGGCGGGCGCTTCTGCTGCCGTCGGGAGCCACCCATGGACAGTGCAATACCTTCGGGGCGCCTGGGGCAGTCTCCCTGGCCGTGGGTCCTTCCTCAGTCTCCCCCGTGGCTCCATGGGGCATGGAGTCCACCACAGCCCGGTTGGGAGATGGGATGGCCCACGGCCAGGGAGACTGCCCCAGGCCGGGAAGGTATTGCACTGTCCATGGTGGCTCCCCGGACGATGCAGCAGAGGCGTCCCGGCAGGGCATGGGACCCGCTGTGCGTCAACACTACATTCCCGCTAAACCGTCCTTCTGTATACCTTATTAAACAATTCAAAAGGTGTCAATCCATTTTTCCAAACTGGCACAGTACAGTATATCCTACTGAGGGGCCTCATTTAACATCAAATCACTTAAACACTGATTTTTATGGACAAACAATCCTTGGACTTTAGTGGCCCAGGATGTGGGACAATATTCTCAATTCCCCACCTGTCAGTGCACGCAGTGTGCACACGTATCCATAAAGATCACTAAACAATACATTTATAAAAATGCAAATAAAATAATATCCATCCGTCTATCCATCCATCCATTTTCTAGCCCGCTGAAGCCGAACACAGGGTCACGGGGGTCTGCTGGAGCCAATCCCAGCCAACACAGCGCGCAGGGCAGGAACCAATCCCGGGCAGGGCGTCAACCCAGAGCAGACAAAATAATGTAATTTTTCAAATTTCTGCTCCTCTACCTAGCTCACAATTTGGTCAGGCATATTTTTTTTCCCTCCATTCTGGTCTGGTGTCATAAACTTTGCCCTGAGAATCCCTTGAGCTGTGTCCCCTCACAGACTGTGATGATCTCCCAAGCAGCTACAGCTTTTACATTGGGCTTCTGGAACAGATCCAGTGTTCAGGGAGATCCCCAAGTTAATTCATTTGCTAACAGTTGGGGTTAATGCTTCATTTGTTGTCTTTGTACTAAAGTTGTCAAAGTTTAGCTTACCGGTAATTGTTTCGATTTTGCACATCCAATAAGCTTAGCTTCTTCTATCTGTCAATGTTTCATAAATTCACCCCTTATTTCTTAAATGCTTTATTCTGTCCTAAGATGACTATTGTCTGCGTCCATAATGCCATTGATACAACACAGGGCTGAAGAAAGACACAACTCAGTGAAGGCCTCACCGTAGGCCTGGTTTGTGACCTGTTGGTCAAAGATTTTTTGTGAAGCTCTAATATATAAAATGAGTGTCAGAGAACTTTTAAACTGATAATTAGCAAGCACTACCTGTGGTACCCAGAATGTCCTTCTTCCCGTGAGGAAACTGAAGATGGCTGTCTTGGATGGAAGAAGAAAATAACATCAGAAATACTGTAAGCTGACATATTCTGAGAAGTGTTCTTCCCTTAAAAAAAGCTTGAAAAGTTACACACCTTTAATGCTGGCTTTCCAAAGTAAGAGAAGACACCTAAGAAATGTAAATCAAGAAATTACAACAAATTCTATGAATAAAAAATAGCATGCTATATCTGTTAATCAGAACAAACATTATAATAAAAGATACAGCCAATGATGCTTTTAAACATTTATGAAAATATATTATATGTTGCCTGTCAATTATAGGTAATGTAACTCCACGCTTATGTTCTTATAAATTAAAGTATTCATGCTATGTCATATTCTACTAAGTATTTTAAAAATAGAAAATTGTGTTAATAAACAGTCATGAATGAATTAATCTAAAGTTAATCAAAGCAAGCTTTTCAAAAGGTGGAAAAGTACACAGTATACTATTTTGTCAAATAAAATCTTGTTGTTAATGTGAGATCTAGCTTCATTGAAATGAGTTAAAATTGTCAATTGATCAAAGTTTACAAGTTCTGAGAGCCGCACATCCCTCCATGGACCACCGCTGTCCTTTTGTGACTTTGTAAGTGGCTGACGAGGCCTGCAGAATCTGATCTTTATTAGAAAAACAGACAAGCAAACTCCTGAGCACCAAACACAACTGCAGGTTCTTCTGTGGACTTAAATATACTTATGTGTCTTTGATGAATATAAAATGGATATAAAGTTCTTAAAACTGACAAATATGCACAAGAACAAACGTTTCACTTTATTTCAATTGAAAAAAAAAAACTTCAAAAGCAGTATTTTTGAAGAATGCAGGAGAGGTAAGCATGAGACGTTGAATATTGTTTTAAGAGTTTAAACAAACCATACTATCATTGAAAGAACTTTACAAAATAAAATAATAATAACTTGCTGTTCTTTTCCCCAATATCTAGAGTCTAATTTGAACTTTATTGAACAGGAGGTAATTGAATATTGCTTTAACACTTGACCTTTGTAGCTACTTTTGTAAAATCTTCCATTATGCACTGTAAATACTAACTACTACTACTCAAAGTGCTTAGCAATTGCAGGGGAAGGACCTTGCTCAAGGGCCCAACAGAGCAGAGTCCCTTTTGGGATCTTACGGGATTCGAACCGGCAACCTTCCACCTTAAATTCCTTTGCACCTCCTCATCAGCGTCTTTTGTGTTATAAATGTGTCACTCAGCACCGGCAGCAGACAGCCTGCTATCCCATCAGCCCACCACCACCGCAGTTCAAGTCTGTTTATCTGGATGTGAGGTGCCTGGAGTTGTATTGGGTAAATAATATCTCATTATTTGGAGTACATGCATTTCATTTCAGAAACTTTTGTGATGTTCTTCTAATAATTGGTAAAATGCTGATGTGAAGTGTATAATGTGTGAAGACTGAAGTCCAAATATCAAATAAACACTTTCACAAAAGGTACAAATATAAAAGAACAATTGTGTAGTGTAGTGGTATAGTGGTAAGAACTGCTGTCTCCAAGTCGAGAGGTGCCATGGCGGGTTCGATTCTGGGTCTTTCATGCATTAACTGTTTTGAGTAGTGAGCCGCTCTTATTATTACTATTAGAAAATAAAAACATAAATTTGATTTATGTAACAGCTGCTGTAAATGTATCATAACTGTAAAAGTTAGTGTTTTGTTTCATTATTGCCGGTGTGGATTCTCCATGTTCTCTCTTTGCATGTGTGGCTTTTACTCGGCAGGGCAGCAGAAGACTTTTATTATCCCAGAGAGAAATGTGTCTTCAGCAGAAATGAGTGACACGTAAGACATTGTTAAATAGGGACAAGGAAATAATAAAAGAAACCACACATGACAGCCATTGTTGTAATCAGCACACCATAAGATTTCTACAAATCAGAATAACGATTCGTGAACAATAATAACGAAGAGCACACAATAATAATTCAGAACTCCGCAGGACTCCTGCAGCTACTAGAATTCAGAAGGATGATAGCTCTGAGATAAAAGAGGACTTCAGTTTTGGTCTTCTTTACCACTTGTTTGTGATGGCGGTCAGTGAGTGAAGGCTGCTGCGGACCCCCACTTTCACTGTGCATTTTAATGTCAGTCACACAGCTTTTGTTCTTTATACTAAGATTCACTAAACAACATTCATCATCTATGTTCTTATTCCACTTATCTAGAGCAGGTCACAGGGTAGCTGAAGCCAATCACAGTAAGCACTGGGCATAAAGCAGAAACAATCACTGGACAGGATGTCACTCCATCGCAGGGTGAACACACACACACACACACACACTTCAGAATCCACAATCCACCTAACCTACATGTCTTTGGACTGTGAGAGTAAACCGGAGCACCCTGAGGAAACCCCTAAAGACACAGGGAGAAGATGCAGACTCCATGTAGGAAGGACCTGTGATGTGCACTCTGACCTCTTCAGTAGTGAGGCAGCTGCGTTACCACGACACCACCGTGCTGCTTAGTAACACAACCTATAAAAGTAAATGTCACAGCTGATTCAATAACAGACTTATTAAAATTATCTTTATAGATTTTTCTTTTTTAAACAATTCAATTCAAGAAATATCCTCTTTTTTCCTTCTCACTGATTTTTGTCATTCTAATTGATGGTAAGCCTCTTATGGATGATTCTCCTAAGTGTTTGTGGTGCTTGTTATGAGAGTTGGACCAAGAGAACATCTAAGGGGTCTCCTCCATGTCCCTCAGATGTGTGTGTCACGTTAATCATCAGCTCTCTATTGGCCCACTGTTGGTGTTGATGAAGGCACAATCCGTCCAGACTGGTTTCATGCCTCATGCCAAATGCTGCCAGGAGAGGCCTAACTGGACTAAACATTATAATAAGACACAGGAACATACAGTATCAGAAAGAGTTGCGGTAGTTAGGGGAACCCCATATATTGTGATGGCCACAAACAGAATAAAAATCAGAATAACAGAAAGCAACAACCTTTTCACTACCCATTCTCATCTGAGCTCTATGACTGCTTTTGAAGATACAGGAAAAGCTTTTTCCACAATGTCATGAACCTTTTCCCTTCTGTTTCGACAAACCCGTGTGATAGTTCCCGGCAGTTTTATAAAAACACACACGTTTATTAATTAAAGGTCCCAAAACCAAGTCCCAAATAACACACAGTGCTCCAACACCAAACACCCTTCCTTAATCAGGCCTTTCGCTGGTCCTTTTAGGGCCTTTTCACAACTCTCCCGAGTGTCGCCTTCTTCCTCCCGACTTGCTCTCTGACTAGAGGAAGACAGCCCTTTATATTCACCGGATGTCCTCCAGGTGCTCCTGACATCCTTCCGGCGGCACTTCCTGGTGAGTCGGAAGTGCCGCATGAGCACCAGGAAGCACTCCGGGCGTCCCTGGAAGTTTCTCTTCCAGCATTCCCAGGTGTGGTGGAAGTGCAGATAGGCCCCAATGGGTTTGAGCCTCCATGCTTCATTCCCATGGTCCCAACACTAACCAGGGTGGTTGCCTCCTCATGGCCCTGGGGATGTATAGTCCACCACACCGGGATTATCTACTGTCTTTCTGCAGTCCGTGTATTTCCTCGAATGCCAGCACTTTTCTCGTCTCCCTCTGCTACTGCCCTCTCTTATTTGTGGCTCTCATTGGGCCTCCGAGTCAGCTGCTCCACCCAAGCAGTCCACAGGTTTGGCTACCCCTTCAGACAGGATTATGTATTATTATGAAAAAAATAAAGAAATAATGAAAAGTACAAACAGACACTGGCAACAAATACACATGACAAACGTGATGGGTAAGGGCCATCCTCTCAAAAAGCCGATTATTCCAAACTGCTCAGTCCTTCTGCTTTCTTTTCTCAGAAACTTATCTCTGTGGTCCAAAACTACGCTGCAGTTAACCGAGACTTGTTGACCATCAAGACAGTATGGAAAAATGAAGACATTCATTGAAGGGTACCCACTATCAATTTATTATTTATACTGATTATAAGAATTTAATGTATCTTAAAAAACATCAAACTTTAAATGCTCAACAGGAGTGGTGACCCTTATTTTTTAGTAGATTAAATTTTTTGATTTCTTACTGACCCAGAATAAAGAACAAGAAAGCTGATGCTTTATCCCAAAGATAGGATCCAGACTCACCACCTAATTGTGGGTGGGAATTCTATCTCCTGATTTTTAGCCTTATTACCATTCAGACCCATACAATTAATCCAAAAGAAAAGAAAATTATTTGTAACTGATGGCAAGAAAAATTTTTGACTTGAAAGTTTTTTGTCCAAGAGGAATCTAGAAAAGGGGTTTTAGAGTGGGACCATTAGAGCAGAGTCTTTGGTCACCCTGGCATGACTCAAACTTCTATATAAACTCGACTATAATACAAGCAGCGAGTGGAAGAACGAGTCAAGTCTCACAAACACACATTGTGTTTTTCAAGACCAGAAAAAAAGAGTGGAAATTCTACCTGGTGTGGCCTATGTGCCCACCAAGGGTGTGTCTTGCAGCAGGTACAGTTCTGGTTTTCCAGCCAAGAATACAGATAGCCTCATCTGCCAAAAATACTTAGTTAATTTTGTTTGGGAAAATACATGTTTTCTACAACCTTTTAGCATTAGGAAATTAATAGCGATCAGGCCAACTGAAAATTAGATTGTTTCGACAATTCGATTTCTTTTGATTTGGCTTCAGTCTCTCCAGGTCTCCCTGTAGTCCCTATGCGACCAACATCATCTGCACCAATTCAGCCACAGTGAGACGGGGTCTAAGAAGACAAAATGTATTCCCTTGGCACCCAGGTTACCATTTCCGACCCAGAAGTGATTCTCAGCTCTCTGTAGCACACCCGTGAAGGGAGTTGCTCTCATCATTCTTATCTTCTGCCGTCCACCTCAGTTGTTTGTGTGAATTTTTTGAAATTAGGGACTCAGTACACCTCGAAGGACATCCATAATTTTGTGTACCAAGGAGAAGCATTCCTTTCAGTCTCTCCGGTGGGGGATGAGGAGCTCATGGAAGTTATTAATGCCTCCCTGGAAGGGTCTGCAAAGAGCTGGTGGCAGGCTTGTAGGCATTCTATTAAGAACTGGGCCACCTTTTGAAGAGCTTTTTTAGAAGCCTTTTCAGATGTTGATTACTCTCAATGGTGCATGCCTCATACCAGTCAATAAGAGACTGTGCCTATGATTATAGGGCTCTATGTTTAAAATGGTGACCTGAGATGAAAGAGGAAGACATTGTCAGTTACTTTTTAAATGCCTATAACCCTAGATTGGCAAGGGGCCTTACAGGTGTTGTGAATACAGTGAAAGGCTTGGTTAAGGTTGGTTCCCAAAGAGTAACTTTTGTAAGTAAGCTGTAAGGAATGAGCCTGCCAAATTTCAGCCTTCCACCTACACGGGAAGTTGGAGAATTAGTGATGAGTCAGTGAGTCAGTGAGTGAGTGATTGAGTCAGTCAGTCAGGGCTTTGCCTTTTATTAGTATAGATATCATCGTCTTCTCCCCATCGATTGAACAACATCTCAAGGACCTGAAAGACATTTTTAGAAGGATTCAAAATGCTCATCTAACTCTAAATGTAAAAAAGTACCATTTCAGCCAGTCCCATACTTCCTTCCTTGGGCATGTGGTTTTGGTTAAAGGAGTGATCGTTGATCCAGAGAAAGGCAGGGCTTTTGGAGACTCTTACACTCACCGACCTTAAAAGACTTCAGAGGTCTTTGGGACTTGTACCATGGAACTATAAATTCATCCCTGACTGGCTAACATAGCTGCACCATTGAACCAGCTAAGGAAGAAGGGCACTCCATGGAAATAATCACCTCAATGTCAAGATGCTGTCGAGTAGCTCAAGGCTATCTTACTATCTACTCCTATCTTGGCCCAATCAGATCATCAACTCACTTTTCAAGTGCAGACCGATGCCAGCAATGTAGCTACGTCTTGGTGGGTACTTACCCAAAGGAAAGGTGGGGAAGAACATGTAATTGCATATGTCTCTCAGGCCTGGCATGGTGCTGAAAGCAACTATTCTATATCTGAGAAGGAATGTCTGGTGGTAGTATGGGCGGCCAAAAAGTCACAGACCATAATGCACTTACCTGGGTGTTTAATCACCTGAAAACATCTTCCTGCCTGACCCAATAGGTGCTGCAACTCTGGGGATTTCATTCGAGGTCCTCTGTCGGAAGGGTTGTGATAATATCATTTCATATCTCAGGGCACTGAACTTTCAGGAATGGTTTATATGGCTGTGGTTGAGAGCTTATGGTCAAACCTCCCCCTGAGCATGCAGGAAGTTGCACGAGCCCAAACCATTAGTCCAGTGTGCCAGGGGTTTAAAGAGAAACGAGGCAATCCCTGGTCCAGCTGCATCCATTTCGAGGAACTACAGGGTGTTTTGTATAGATCAATTCCATCTAAACTTGGAGGAAACAAATTTCAGCTGGTAGTTCCTGAAGAGTTCGTCCCAGAATCCATCCAGTACTATTACAACAGTCCCTTTGGAGGCCACCTTGGGAGGAAGAAAACACTGTTGAAGATGTTGGCGGTGGCTTGGTGACCTCCATCCATAAAGATGCATGAAATTACATTAAGCAATCCCAAACTTGTCAGAAATACCAGAACCCATCTGATCAACCTTCAGGATATCTTCAATCTGTTATTGTTAAAGAACCAGGGGAGTTGTTGGGGTAGACCTAATCAGCCCATTGCCCGCCCCTCACTCCCAATGGGAAGATCATCCTGATGTTGATAATTGACTACTTTCGAAATGGGTAGAATTATTCCCTTGAACAATGCTAAAACCTCCTGAATATGCTCCATTTTAAAGAACAACATTTTTACTTGCTGGGGTGTTTCTAAGTTCATTGTCTCCGATCAGGGACCCCAGTTCACCAGTTTAGTGTTAGAAGGATTATACCTTGTGTGGGGAGTCAAGAGAAACTTGACTACTGCTTACCACCTCTGGTTCATTTTAAACAAAGCGGTGCACAAGGCTACTGGGGAGGCACCTGCTCTGATTTGGCTAGGGAGACAACTTAAGGGGCTGCTAGATAGAATGATAGACACGGATCCCTCCCCAGATTCTATATCATATACAACAACAACAATATTTATTTATATAGCACATTTTCATACAAAAAAATGTAGCTCAAAGTGCTTTACAAAATGAAGAATAGAAAAATAGAAGACACAATAAAAATAAACATAAGTCAACATTAATTAACATAGAATAAGTAAGGTCCGATGGCCAGGGTGGACAGAAAAAACAAAAAAAACTCCAGAGGCTGGAGAAAAAAAATAAAATCTGTAGGGATTCCAGACCAAGAGACCGCCCAGTCCCCTCTGGGCAATCTACCTAACATAAGTCAAACAGTCCTCTTTGTATTTAGGGTTCTCATGAAAGGACCTGATGATGATGGTCACGTAGACTTCTGGCTTTCAGTCCATCATTTTTGGAGCATCATGATGCTTTGAGTAGGTGGTGGTGGGCAGGAAAAGAAACAGAAGAGAGAGTTGGGGTCAGTACGGATTGTGGAGCCACTGTGAATAGTTATTATGATGAATTGAACATACAGAGTATCAGGATTAAGTTAAAGTGAAGTTATAAAAAGGCCGTGTTAAAGTAATGTGTTTTCAGCAGTGTTTTAAAGTGCTCTACTGTATCAGCCTGGCGAATTCCTATTGGCAGGCTATTCCAGATTTTAGGTGCATAGCAGCAGAAGGCCGCCTCACCACTTCTTTTAAGTTTTGTCCTTGGAATTCTAAGGAGACACTCATTTGAGGATCTAAGGTTACGATTTAGAATATAACGTGTCAGACATTCCAATATATAAGATGGGGCGAGATTATTTAAGGCTTTATAAACCATAAGCAGAATTTTAAAGTCAATCCTGAATGACACCGGTAACCAGTATAGTGACATCAAAACTGGAGAAATGTGTTTGGATTTTTTTTTTCCTAGTTAGGATTCTAGCAGCTGCATTCTGCACTCGTTGCAAGTGATTTATGTCTTTTTTGGGTGGTCCTGAGAGGAGTGCGTTACATTAATCTAGTCGACTGAAAACAAAAGCGTGAATTAATTTCTCAGCATCTTTCAATGAGATAAGAGATCTAACTTTAGCTATGTTTCTTAAGTGAAAAAATGCTGCCCTAGTGGTCTGATTAATATGCGATTTAAAATTCAGATTACAGTCAACAGTTACCCCTAAGTTTTTTACTTCCGTCTTAACTTTTAATCCTAATGCATCAAGTTTATTTCTGATAACCTCAATGAATCCATTATTGCCAATTACTAAGATTTCAGTTTTCTCTTTATTTAGTTTGAGAAAATTACTAATTATCCATTCAGAAATTCCAGTAAGACATTGTGTTAGTGTATTGAAAGAATCGGAGTCATCAGGTGCTATTGATAAGTACAGCTGTGTGTCATCAGCATAGCTGTGGTAACTGACGTTGTAACCTGAGATAATCTGACCTAACGGAAGCATGTAGATTGAGAAGAGCAGCGGACCCAGGATAGAGCCTTGTGGAACACCATATTGGATATCATGTGTCTTTGAGATGTGATTACCACAACTCACAAAGAATTTTCTGCCTGCCAGGTAGGATTCAAACCAATTTAAGACACTGCCAGAGAGGCCCACCCATTGACTAAGGCGATTTCTAAGACTATAACACTATACACACACTGGAAGAGTTGAAACAGAGGGTTCAGAAAAGGTTGGTGGCATCTACATCTCGACATACCAGATATTATAACATCCGTCACAAGGATGTGCACTTTGGAGACCTGGTCTGGATGAAAGCCCACCATCTCTCTGATGTACCATCCAAATTCTCTGCTAAACTTGTGCCAAAGTGGATAGGACCAATGAAAATTGTAAAGAAATTTGAGCTAGTGAATTACCAGACAGTCAAAGTGTTAGGCACAGACATTAAATCATAGTCATAGTGGACTCTAAGCTATCGACTTTTCGACAATATTAAGAAGCCATTAAGAAGGCTAACAGAATGTCAGGTTATATAGCACCTTGATCTGTGGAGTACAAGTCACAGTAGGTTATGCTCAACCTTTATAATGCACTGTTGAGGCCTCATCTGGAGTACTGTGTGCAGTTTTGGTCTCCAGGTTACAAAAAGGACATAGCGGCACTAGAAAAGGTCCAGAGAAGAGCGACTAGGCTGATTCCAGGTCTACAGGGGTTGAATTATGAGGAAAGATTAAAGAGCTGAGCCTTTACAGTTTAAGCAAAGAAGATTAAGAGGTGACATGATTGAAGTGTTTAAAATGAATTAGTCCAGTGGATCGAGGCTTGTATTTTAAAAGGAGTTCATCAAGAACACGGGGACACAGTTGGAAACTTGTTAAGAGTAAATTTCGCACAAACATTAGGAAGTTTTTCTTTACACAAAGAATGATAGACACTTAGAATAAGTGACCAAGTAGTGTGGTGGACAGTAAGACGTTAGGGACTTTCAAAACTCGACTTGATTTTTTTGGAAGAAATAAGTGGATAGGACTGGCGAGCTTTGTTGGGCTGAATGGCCTGTTCTCGTCTAGAGTGTTTTAATGTTTTAAATGAGATCCAATGCTAAACAACGACCAAACACTGAAAAATGGATTTCCTGAACCTCCCCTTCTGGCATACAGACAACCACCAAACCTGCAGCAACTAATTGTCTGAAGCTCCCTAAGTGAGCCAACAGAAAATGGCACATCTCCCTTCCTACGGAAAAGATGTCAAAGCGTGTTACATTAATAATACAGACCGTGTAGTTATACCACCTGCTGACTAGAACATCACATAAAGGGATCATGTTCCTGCTGATCATCTAATTTGGTCTCCCTCATTCTCTGTATGAAATGTCCTGACACTGCACTCTGTGTGGGAGAAACTGGACAAACACTCCGCCAGAGAATGAATTTGACACAGGTGACACATTAAACATGGCAACACAGATGTTCCTGCAAGAGGGACTATAATATCACAGGGCTTGTGGGCAACTTCAGAACACAGCAAGAGAGAAAAGAATGGGAAGTTAAACTCAAATTTAACACATTACAACATGGTTTGAATAGAGAGCGAGAGCTTTATGGCCAGATATGAAGATTGTTTGCATCTCTTGGACTGACACAGAAAGCCTGTCTACAGACCACATTGTATTTGAAAAACTCATCAAAAACGTCAAAGACTTTGTTGGACAGTCATCTTATCCAAAGATCTTGACCATACCTTGTTCTCCTCTCTTGCTTAATGAATCTTAGGCTGGAGACGTCTATTAATTTTTTACAGTTAAGATGTCTCACTTAAAGCTTTTCAGTGCATCTGTCCTGGTGTCTATATAAACACAGGGGACTCCAATTTCTGTATTACATCTGCCTGAAGAAGAGGCCTAAGTTGTCTCGAAAGCTTGCATATTGTAATCTTTTTAGTTAGCCAATCAAGGGGTCATTTTGCTTGACTTCTTACTACTGTACATTCATAATGGCTAACACAGTACAACACCCTAGTACCTCTAGGATAATTAAGACTTCTGCCACTGGGGTCAGAGCAGCCCCTTCACACCTCTGGGGGACAGGCCCGAAGAGGAGAGGGTCTGACTCAGCCCCGCATCTCCCCGGCCCTCTTGGTTGTACCCCAGGCACGGTGTGTCTGGCTGCGATCTCTCCAGACTTCTGAACTTACACCCTGCTGCAGCAGAACTAGGAATAAACATATCAGTTAGGACCAGACTTTTGGGAGAGGACAGGGAACCATCAAATTTGGCCAACCATCCTGAAACGGTCAGTTGCCAGGGCCTGCGACAACTGGTCAAGAGATTTAGATCTATTTTACATGACCCCTTGCCTGATTTCTACATGAACCCCTGCCCACTTTGATTTTACATGAACCCCTGCCTGGTCAGCTGAAACCCCTTTTGTGGACCCCTTATGTTCTCCAGAGACATGATTTCTCTGGCACCCAGACATGAGAGAGAGAGAGAGAGACAGCATGGAGTCCCGTTCCAAAACACACACTTCCCTGCTGGGTGCCTAGACATTACCTTTCCATGATGGCCCTTGAACCAGTTCATCACCTCGCCATGGACTTGGTCCTGGGACCTCCGGGATGGAAGGTCCAATGACAGCAGCCTCTCTGGAAACTTGGTCAGGGCAGAGACAGGGTGGTTGAAAAGCATCTTCATATTACCAGTGTGACTTTTGTCTCGCATTGCACCTTGATGAGGGGCACTGGTCCCTCAGAAATTTATGATGGGAGCAACTGATCCAATGCTCCTATGAGAAAAGTCCTGTTGAAGTCTTCCAGCATTTTGTGTGACCTTCTGCTTCACCTTACTAGTGCTTTACACCTCTGGTTTACAGAACCAATGAGCCTCAGAATATGAAGTTCTGGGATGATTTCTCTTTCCTGCTCAAGGGTCTCAACAAAAGCCCATTGGAAGGCAAAGGCTGGAGCCTCAGCATTTTGCAGTATGGGACATCTTCTGGGTGGACATGTGGAGAGAAGGTGAAGGCATCACTCGTAACCTAGACTTCCTCTGGACAGTTGTGAACACAGCAGCTGTGTGCAGCCTGACATTGTCTTGCTGTAGGGTCATTGATCCATAGTGTCATTACTGCTGCATGCCAATGGCCCCCTCTCTCTGGCTTCTGGTTACATTCAAAGTGACAAAGTGAGGCCTTTGTCTTGCTGTGACCTAAGTTTTGAGTTCAGACCTCTGTAAAGCTGATCTTCTCCAGCAGTGTGCTGTGTAAACCAATGTGAAGTACAAAGGCTATACTTTGTCATTACAGAACATACCGAGTGTCTTCACTCCATCAGTATGCGGTTGGCGTAGACGACATTTAGTTTGAGGCGCTGATGGGTAACCTAACGAGTTGCAGATGAGAACTCTTTGTGAATCTATGGGTGTGACTGCTGTTTGTCAAGTGAACAACTAAATGATATATTGGTCACCCAAATTCGATTGGTAATACTTCAACAGCAGCATTTCAGCTATGGAGTCAATCCTTCACCTCCATAATTTATCTTTATTTAAATAAAGAGAATGGTAAGAAGATACATGATTTATTTAAATATATCTGATACTCCTTTAAAGATATGATTCAGAAAAAGAAGAGCTGGTTGAAATATGTCTGTAATTCATTAATAGATATTTATTAGTTTATTAAAAAATATCTCTAAATCATTTAAACAATCCTTAAAATAATTAGCAACTTCTTAAAATGCTTCAAGGATACCTTCAAGTGATTTAGAGATTTCTTTAATGATTTCAATCTATTTCTATAAATAATCAGTTAAACTCCTAAGTGCCTGACAGAAACAAAAACTTAGAAAAGAAAGACCAGTGAGTCCTAAATATTCCTTCATGGAGACGCCTGTGATGGAAAAGCTCGCATGTCTGAGGCTGGAAAAGCCTTTGAAAATCATGTGTGTCTGAGCACATCCACAGGAGCTGCCAGAGGTCAATGGCTGCTCTCAGCTCACAGGGAGACGTACACAGAAATGGAGTTCAGGTTAAAGAGCTGGCTGAGTGTTGGCATTGAAACGCTGCCCCATGTTTGAGTCCAACTGGGCACAGAATGTAAAATGACTTCAGTTCACAGACAGGCAATGCACGTTATCATCACACCTGCTGTGTCCTGTCTCTTTTATTAAACACAAGCTGGTGGCCATAAAGAAGAAATGAGTAAAGTAGAGGCAACACAATGATGCCAATATGTACAGAATATAAAAATCACAGCAGGCTTTTCACTGGGCATCACAGGTCAGACTAACAGTAGTGCTGAAGATCACAAATAACAGCAGCTTCGGCCGCACTGCACTGCTAGTTGGTTATTTGTTTAAAAACACACAATGAGGACTAATGAGTCCCCTGGGTTCATTGGGAGTTAAAACAACGTTTGACAATAATGAGATGGCAGAGAGGCTGCTGTAATCTGTCTAGAGACTGTATAAATATCACCTGCAGATGCCTGTGGTCAGGAACAACAGTCTTAGCATGTCTGTGGGTAAACGTTGAATTGCTGAGGGAAATAAAATGGAATTTAAGAAGCCACAACTTGGTTACTGCTATCCTAATAATAACATATCATGTCATAAATTAATTTTTGAAACAGAATTCTATGTAGGTCTTTATATTTGCTTTGTTCTTTGACTTCAGTCACTACCTTTGGAAATCTTCTTGTCATCATTTCTATCTCTCATTTTTGCAGCTCCACACGACTAATTTTCTGATCCTTTCACTTGCAGTGATTGATTTCTTGGTGGGTTTGTTTGTGTTGCCCTTTTCTTTGATTTTACAGATTGAAACCTGCTGGTATTTTGGGGTGATTTACTGTTACGTCTATCAGTCACTTGCTAACTTGTTTGATGTGGCCATTGTTACTCATATGGCATTACTATCCATTGATCGCTACATTGCTGTTTGTAATCCATTCTTTTACAGCTCAAGAATATCTCTGAATGTCACAAAGGTCAGTATTTTAGTGATGTGGTTGTATTCATTTATATTTACATTCACTTTTGTATATTTTGGTTATGTGGAAACAGAGGGATGTGAACAAAGATGTGCATTTTATGGATACGACCTTGGAGCTTATGTTTTTTTAATATTTATTTTTATTATCCCATATTCAGTAATGATATGTGCATATACAAGAATATTTATAGTTGCCCAAAGGCATTCTATAGCCATTAAATGTTTGATTGAAAAGACGCAGTCGCTGGAGAGCAGCAATTCAAACACACCTAAAGCGTCAGAAACAAAAGCAGCAAAGACCCTCGGACTGGTGGTGGGAGTCTTTATGATCTGCTGGTTACCCGTCATTTTCTTTGATTCTTCTGTCTATGATAATTCACTTATCTTGATCATAATAAGGAACTTCTTAGTTCTGGTCAGTGAGGTGAGCTTTGGAGTTAATCCAATTCTTTATGCTTTTTTTACCCCTGGTTCAGAAAAGCCCTTAAAATAATGTTGAGTTTTAAAATATTTAGCCCTGCTTCTTCAGTGATTAATTTATTGTAAGTTTTAAACTTGACAACAGTGCACAGTAATATTTACTGCTGACAATTTGCATTTATTGATGTTGAATATTTTTCATTCTGAGTACTAATAATCAGCACTGAGTAGCTTCTTCAGATTCTAGACGTGTCATCCATTTTCTTAACGACTCCTGGATGCCAGTTTTACGTTTGGTTGTTGGTCATTCCAGCCAGACATACACTACAGTATGTCGAAAAGGTCAGTTTACCAAAAAAGCTTTTCAAACACAACAATTTTCATTATTTAAATTTGTTTGTCATTGTTTTGCTTTTATTAAGCCTCAGACAATGCATAAAATGAATAAAACAGTAAAGTGTGAGACAGTGAGTGCGGTGAGCAGCCTGTGTGACAGCAGACAAGTGTACTGCATGGCCGGCCAGATGTATTTGAAGATGTCGATATCTGTAAACGTGAATTCAGTTTGCTGTGGATTTTTAGTTCCTTCATCTCTGTTGTTTGTTACCCAGGTCCACTCATACACACCTTTAAAAAATAAATGTAATATATTAAATATTTCAAATCTAAACTATCTGTAAAGCACGTATTCCTGAGGAGTATCTTGTTTCTTCCTGTGTTTGATTGTTCAAATGATATCCTTGGTGGAATATTTAGACTCCATGCTGCAGGCCACATCACAAATTTATGAAACTTGGTTTTCTGTGAATTGACAGTTTATGTCACATTTATTTAAACCTGAAAGCCCAGAGTTCTGGCTAACCCCTGGTGTACAGGAGGCCGGTGGTCTGTTACCGTCACTCCAGGCTGACTGACATTTGTTAAATATGCTGTGTGTGTGACGCTGTAAATGTAAGTCATTGTGTTTATTTATATATTACTAAAGTCACTCATTGTCTTCACTTATCAAAGATCAGTGTATAAAATAAAGAATGTTGTCAACTTCTAAAACAATGTTGTAATTCTTGTCTCTGTTAACAACTGAATAGAGTGATAAAGGGGGTCCACCAAACCTCAGAGTCCTCCGTGCTGATGGAGTTCATTTGCTGTGGTTTCCACATGTTGGTGACTTTCAGATCCGTTTTTCCGAGACCACAGTGACAGTCGGTCATGATTGAGACCCATGCCAGTGAGCTAAAGATCAAGTGGGCACACAATATGTTGTTATCATTGCCTACCCAGACTCAGTTGTACTCATCCTTTATATCTGACTGTGTCATATTTGAACAGTTTATCTGAAATGCCATCTCTAATATTTACTCTTCCCAGCCTGTAGTATAAACTGCAGACCCTCCATCCTCAGCCATGGCTCACCTGCACTGTTCTTTTCTCAAAGCTCAGGGTTCCAGAAGATGGTGGACGTCTGCGTGTTATGATGTGCTGAGAATGTCAGTTTTATTCTGTTCTCCTCTATTGGGTTTTGTAATAAGTAGATTTTGACTTTCTTAGTGGGTTTCTTACTTAAAGTTTATTTAAACTGATTAAAATTTTTTCCTCTAGTGTTTATTGATGTCATCTTTTTTAATGTACGTATCCAGCTCTGGGGTGCCATGGATGTCCCTGTCGTGCACCAGGCTGTCAGGTCCTGGAAGTTCCAACGGGTGCAGAAATGATTTTTATTTCATAAGTGCCCCAAGACCACAGTCACCCCAGGAACAGACGTTCATAAAGAGAGCAGAGCACCAAAATGACTAAGTGCCTGGAACCCTTTGGAGGGGTTTGTCAAAGAAGAGGGCACCTTGGCTTCGATAAAACCCACCACTCACTATGTGTCTAGCCCCCCTAAGACAAGGTTGGGCAGGGTGGGGTGGTAGTCGGGACCATAGGGAGCTGGGCTTGATGCCCACCTACAACACCCACCCTTCAGCCAGGACCCAAGCCCCAAGGTTTTCCTAAGCCTAGCACCTTCCTAGTCTCAGGGTCATTTCTGCTCCATCCTCAAGGCAACACAGCCCTCAGAATAAGGACTAACCCTCACGGTTAAACCTAGTCTGATACTTCAAGGGGGTTTTTGATGTCAAGGCTGGAGTGGCAGAGGGTCCAAGTGAGGTGTCAAATGGCAGGACTTGGCCCCCTCTACAAGATGCAACCCTCACTGGGGCTCTGTTTTCCCATAAAGCAGCTGAATTCAAAATGACCCTTGAACTCTGATCGGCTACACAATCTGAATCACTGGAGGGTGCAACCACCCCCACTACTCTTTCCCTACTTCACATCCATAGGACCATGGTTGGGGGGCCTCGAAAAGTTAAAAATGCCATACAAAGCATCCAGTCATAGATATGAAGGTGTCCAAAATGTCAAACCCCCTCCCCACCCCTCATGCAGGAGCCTCCTGACAAAGTCCACGAAAAGCCTGTAATGTAATGTAGTGAAAAGCAGCCAAATTGTGAGAGATTCCAGCTGTACGACCCTTTGTCGTGGGCAGGTGGGGCACTAGAAGTCCTAAGAGGTCAGCGACAGCCCCTTCAAGCAGAGTGGCAGTCAAATGCACCCCCGTTGTAAGGGACAAAAATCAGGTCCTTACAGTCGAGCCTCTCCTCACTTTTGGATCTACTGATACCCTTCATGGAAGTAAGGTCTGAGCTGGGAGAGTCCTGAATATCACTGTCATAGGACATTTCCAACTTATTGCAAATAATTAAGTCCTAGGCAAAGTGCTATCACTGACTTTCTCTCAGATGTCCTAAGGGGTTGAGTGGGGACTCCTTATGCCAGGTGTTAAATCAAGAAGCCTGTGAAAACCCCAGGGCACCCCATGGACCCTCCTGAAACACTGGTTCAAGCAGACTTAGAATTTTTATGGGTTGGCAGAGCACCCTTCATGCTGGATGGTGAACTGACGTCCAGGCACTGATTTAAGGACATTCTGGTATCCCTCCCACAAATGCATTTTTGAGTGCTGATCTGGTCATCTGGCACTTCCCTTGAAGTGCTAGGAAAGTTAAATCAGCCCCTTTATGCCTGGCGAAGAACTAAAGAGGTCTGCTATTTTCCTCCTCAACCCAGTGGCTGATAGGTGCCAAAACTGCTAATCTTGTGTCTAAAGTGACACTTTTTTGAAGTGCTAATGCACCAACATCACTCCCCTTTGGCCGGAAGAACTACTGGGGTCAGCTATTTTATGGATAGGCCTGGTGCCTGTCAAATGCAACCCTTTACTTGCAAAAATTTTTCATGGAAGTACTAAGGTACCAAATCCATGCCTTGGTGGTCACCTGGTGCTCTGTCATCCACAGGCAAAATATGCTTGCAACCAGTAGACATGAAATGTGACTTGCAGTATGACACCCAAACTTTCTCAGAAATCTACCTACTCCTAAGAGTCCAGCAGCAACAGCCTTTAGTAGGACCTCAATCCTTTGATTTGGCCATAATCCAGGGATTGACCTAGTATCCCACCCAGAAGTCTGGTACCCTTCCGGAGATTTTCACAGACGGACATTTTCAAATACCAAAACACAACTGTGTCCAAAATGTACATAAAATCCAATAGGCCAAAATCTCCTCTAGGTTTACAATGATATATATATATATTACACTTTCGTCAGAAAACTAGGCTAGCTATCTAAGGCCTGAACTGGAATCTACCATTCGAGAACAGAAGACACTTCTGCTACAGAACTCGTCAACGAAGGAAAAGAACTGAATCATTCATAAGGTACTGTGCACTTATCTACTATATTCGCATGATCATAAATGACAGCAAGGTCGCCGTACCTTAAGAAAATTTGAGAGACTGTGATATTATTAAAGGACGTCTTGGAAAAAGACATTTTGGATGATTGGATGAGCCTTTGCCTGAGTCATTGGAGCCTTGTTTCAAGAAAGTAATCTGCCTTGTTGGAATGTCCCTATTGTGACGAAATTGCTGTCAGGAAGCGTCAGTCATTTGATTCAACTGTTGTCATGGCAATGTCTAAACAGAGCTCAAGTGAGATTGGCAGTGATCTGAGTACAGACTCGAAGTCAGAAAATATAATTAGAGATCTTAAAGATCACACAAGTCAGAAGAAAGATAAGCTTTTGTTGAATTCCATTTTTTGAGTTGAAGCTGCAGAACTTTGGTAATTTTGGGAAAATGCAGCTACTGTATATATATATATATACTATTTTGTCGGGTATGCCAGGGGCGACGACCCGGCCGGGACACCTTGAAGGACCGGAAGTGGGCATGCACCCATCTGGGATCACGTGGGGGCCGCCATCCTGGTTGCTTTGGGGGACACAGGTAGAGGGCTTGGAAGCCCAACCCTGTAGGGACCCGTGGTCACTGCCAGGGGGCGCCCCAATGCCTTGGGGACCCTGGACCTCAGCACTTCCGCCACACCAGGAAGTGCTGGGAAGAAGAGGACACCGGAGAGCTTCCGGGAGAACAGCCGGCATTTCCAGGCAATACCCCCAGGCCACCAGATGGAGCCCTCCCTGCAGTATGGAGGTGCCCCAAAGACCAGCAGGGAATCATGGACAATGGAGTTTTCATCCACAGCCCTGCTGGATACCACAAGGGCACAAGAGGGAGCTGCAGGGAGGAGAAAAGAATCATATGTGCCCTATAACCCGGAAGTGCATCATAGGCAGAGCGACGGCAGAAGTGACGTACATCCGGGGTGAAGAAAAGGACTTTTAATCTGACCCGGAAGTGATAGAAGATCACACGGACTGGGAATTGGAACACTTCTGGGTCAGGGACTATAAAAGGATTGTGGGAGCTCCCAGACGCCGAGCTGAGCTGGGTGGAAGGGTGGGAATGCATCTGGGAGTGTGGAGGACTTGTTTATTGTATTTGTGTTTAATTAAATGAGTATAGTAGAGAGGAGGATGCTTGGTGCACTGTTTGTGAAGAATAAAATCAATTATTGGATTTTTACCTGGTGTCCGGAGTCTTGGACAACGGTTCAAGGCAGCGATAGCGCCCCCTATCTGTTACAATATATATATAAACTGCTCAAAAAATTAAAGGAACACTTTGAAAATACATCCATCCATCCATCCATCCTCTTCCGCTTATCTGAGTCGGGTCGAGGGGGCAGCAGCTTGAGCAGAGAGGCCCAGACTTCCCTCTCCCTGGCCACTTCTTCAACCTCTTCCGGGAGAATTCCAAGGCGTTCCCAGGCCAGCTGGGAGACATAGTCCCTCCAGCGAGTCCTGAGTCTTCCCCGGGGCCTCCTCCCAGTTGGATATGCTCGGAACACCTCACCAGGGAGGCGTCCAGGAGGCATCCTGATCAGATGCTCAAGACATCTCATCTAATTCCTCTCGATGCGGAGGAGCAGCGGCTCAACTCTGAGCCCCTCCCGAATAACTGAGCTTCTCACCCTATCTTTAAGGGAAAGCCCAGACACCCTGCCAAAGAAATTCATTTCAGCAGCTTGAATTTGCGATCTCATTCTTTCAGTCACTACCCATAGCTCATGACCATAGGTGAGGGTAGGAATGTAGATCGACTGGTAAATTGAGAGCATTGCCTTATGGCTCAGCTCCTTTTTCACTACGACAGACCGATGCAGAGCCTGCATCACTGCGGATGCCGCACCGATCCGCCTGTCGATCTCACGGTCCATTCTTCCCTCACTCGTGAACAAGACCCCGAGATACTTGAACTCCTCCACTTGGGGCAGGATCTCTCCCCCAACCCTAAGAGGGCACTTCACCCTTTTCCGGCTGAGGACCATGCTCTCGGATTTGGAGGTGCTGATTCTCATCCCAGCCGCTTCACACTCAGCTGCGAACCGATTCAGAGAGAGCTGAAGATCAGGGCCTAATGAAGCAAACAGGACAACATCATCTGCAAAAAGTAGTGACCCAATCCTGAGTCCACCAAGCCGGACCCCCTAAACGCCCTGGCTGCGCCTAGAAATTCTGTCCATAAAAGTTATGAACAGAATCAGTGACAAAGTGCAGCACTGGCGGAGTCCAACTCTCACTGGAAACGGGCTCGACTTACTGCTGGCAATGCGGACCATGCTCTGACGCCAGTTGTACAGGGACCGAACAGCCCTTATCAGCAGGTCCGGTACCTCATACTCCTGGAGCACCCCCCACAGGATTCCCTGAGGGACACGGTCGAACACCTTTTCCAAGTCCACAAAACACATGTAGACTGGTTGGACAAACTCCCATGCGCCCTCCAGGATTCTGCTAAAGGTGTAGAGCTGGTCCACTGTTCTGCGACCAGGACGAAAACCACACTGTTCCTCCTGAATCCGAGGTTCAACTATCTGATGGACCCTCTTTTCCAGAACCCTTGAATAGACATTTCCAGGGAGGCTGAGAACTGTGATCCCCCTGTAGTCTGCCAATCCAGAGGCACTGCCCCCGATGTCCATTCGATGTTGCAGAGACGTGTCAACCAAGACAGTCCTACAACATCCTGAGCCTTGAGGAACTCCGGGCATATCTCATCCACCCCCGGGGCCCTGCCACCGAGGAGTTTTTTGACCACCTCGGTGACCTCAGCCCCAGAGATTGGGGAACCCACCACAGAGTCCCCAGGCTCTGCTTCCTCATTAGAAGGCATGTTAGTGGGATTGAGGATGTCTTCGAAGTACTCCCCCCACCGACCCACAATGCCCCGAGTCGAGGTCAGCAGCGCACCATCCCCACCATATATGGTGTTGACACTGCACTGCTTCCCCCTCCTGAGACGCCGGATGGTGGACCAGAATCTCCTCTAAGCCATCCGAAAGTTGTTCTCCATGGCCTGCCCAAGCCCCTCCCATGCCCGAATTATTGCCTCAGCAACCACCGAAGTCACATTCCGCTTGGCCTGTCGGTACCTATTAGCTGCCTCCAGAGTCCCACAGGACAAAAGGGTCCGGTAGGACTCCTTCTTCAGCTTGACGGCATCCCTCACCGCCGGTGTCCACCAACAGGTTTGGGAATTGCCGCCACGACAGGCATCAACTACCTTATGGCCACAACTCCGGCCAGCCGCCTCAACAATAGAGGCACGGAACCTGGCCCATTTGGACTCAATGTCCCCCACCTCCCTCTGGACGTGGTCAAAGTTCTGCCGGAGGTGGGAGTTGAAGCTACTTCTGACAGAGTACTCTGCCAGATGTTCCCAGCAGACCCTCACAACACGTTTGGGTCTACCAGGCCTAACCGCACCCCCCCCCACCATCGAAGGCAACTTATCACCAGGTGGTGATCAGTTGACAGCTCTGCCCCTCTCTTCACTCGAGTGTCCAAGACATATGCCCGAAAGCCATACGACCCAACAACAAATTTGATCATCGAACTGAGGCCTTGGGTCTCCTGGTGCCAAGTGCACATATGAACACCCCTATGCTTGAACATGGTGTTCATTATAGACAATCCATGATGAGCACAGAAGTCCAATAACAAAACACCGCTTGGGTTCAGATCGGGGGGGCTGTTCCTCCCAATCACGCCCTTCCAGGTCTCACTTTCATTGCCCACGTGAGCATTGAAGTCCCCCAGCAGAACAAGGGAGTCCCCAGAAGGTACGCCCTCTAGCACCCCCTCCAGTGACTCCAAAAAGGGTGGATACTCCAAACTGCTGTTCGGCGCATACACACAAACAACAGTCAGGACCTTTCCCCTCACCCGAAGGCGGAGGGAGGCTACCCTCTTGTCCATGGCAGTAAACCCCATTGTACAGGCTCCAAGTTGGGGGGCAATAAGTATGCCTACACCCACTCAGCGCCTCTCACTGGTGGCAACTCCAGAGTGGTAGAGAGTCCAGCCCCTCTCAAGGAGATTGGTTCCAGAGTCCAAGCTGTGCATTGAGGTGAGTCTGACTATATCTAGCCGGAACCTCTCGACCTTGCGCAATAGCTCAGGCTCCTTTCCCTTTCAGAGAGGTGACATTCCATGTCCCAAGAGCCAGCTTCTGTAGCCGAGGATCGGACCGCCAAGGTCCCCGCCTTCGGCTACCACCAACTCACACTGCACCCAACCTCCTTGGCCCCTCCCATAGGTGGTGAGCCCACTGGAAGGGGGACCCACACCTCTTCAGGCTGTGCCCAGCCAAGCTCCATGGGTACAGGCCCAGCCACCAGGCACTCGCCATCGAGCCCCACCTCAAGGCCTGCCTCCAGAGGGGGCCCCGGTGACCCACGTCCGGGCAAGGGAAAACGCCATCCAAATTTTTTATTCATCAAGGTCTGTTGAACTGCTCTTTTTCTCATCCCCCACCTAGGACCAGTTTGCCTTGGGTGGTCCTACCAGGGGCATAAAGCCTGGACAACAGAGCTCCTAGGATCATTAGGACATGCAAACCCTTCCACCACAATAAGGTGACGGTTCAAGGAGGGGACTTTGAAAATACATCAGAACTCAATTGTTAAAAAAGTCCTGCTGGATATTTCTACTGATATGGATTGAGTAATGTGTTAGGAATGAAAAGATGGCACATCACTTGATGGGAATGATAATGATCAACCTATAGAGGGCTCAATTCAAAGGCACTCCAAAAATCAATGTGAACAATTGATGCGGCAGGCAAGCTTGTTTATTTTGCCAAAATGTCATTGCAGCAACTCCAAATCATATTCAGTAGTTTGTATGACCCTCACGTGGTTGTATGCATGACAGACAATGTCCTAATGAAACAACGGATGGTTTCCTGGGTGATCTCCTCCCAGATCTGGACCAGGGCAACACTGTGCTTCTGGACAGTCTGAGGTGCAACCTGGCGGCGTTGGATGGATGGAAACATAATGTCTCATGATGATTGAGGTCAGGCGAGTGAGTGTGGAGGCCAGTCAATGGTTTGAATTCCTTCATCCTCTCGCCGCCACATGAGGCTGGGCATTATCGTGCACCAGGAGGAACCCAGGACCCACTGCACTTGCATAGGGTCTGACAATGGGTACAAGGATTTCATCCTGATACCTAATGGCAGTCCAGCTGCCGTTGTCTAGCCTGTAGAGGTCTGTGCGTCCCCATATGCCTCCCCAGACTATCCACCAAAAAGGTCATGCTGAACGATGATACAGGCATCATAATGTTTACTGTGGCTTCTCTAGACCCTTTCACATCTGTCACATGTGCTCAGGGTGAGCCTGCTCTCATCTTTGAAAAGCACAGGGCACCAGTTCTGGTATTGTATGGCAAATGCCAATCGAGCTCAGTGGTGCTGGGTGGACAGTGAGCAGAGGGCCCACTAGAGGACGTCGGGCACTCAGGCCACCATCATTAAGTCTGTTTCTGATTATTTGGTCAGAGACATTCACACCAGTGGCCTGCCTGCTGGAGGTCATTTTGTAGGCTCTGGCAGTACTCATCCTGTTCCTCCTTGCCCAAAGGAGTAGATACCAGTCCTGCTGATGGGTTGTGGACCTTCTATGAGGGGCCTTTGTCCAGCTCTCTTAGAGTAACTGCCTGTCTCCTGGAATCTCCTCCATGCCCTTGAGACTGTGCTGGGAGACACAGCAAACCTTTTGGCAATGGCACGTATTGATGTGCCTGCTGTCCTGGAAATGTTGGACTACCTGTGCTAACTCTGTAGGGTCAGGTATGACCTCATGCTACCAGTAGTGACACTGACCATAGCCAAATGCAAAATGAGTGACAAAACAGATGAGGAGGGGAAAATGTCAGTGGCCTCCTTCCACCTGTTAAACCATTCATTCCTGTTTTGAGGGTTGTCTCATTGTTGCCCCTCTAGTGCACCAAAGCAGCTGAAACTGATTAACAAGCCCCTCTGCTACTTAACTGACCAGATCAATAGCTCAGAAGTTTCATTGACTTGATGCTATACTCGGATTAAAAAGCGTTCCTTTAATTTTTTTAGGCAGTATCTTATATATAAACGTCTAAATGTGGAAGATGTGGAAACTCTACTTCTTTATATATATATATATATGCAGCTGGAGATCCACAAAGGGAGAAAATGAATCACGTATCATAAAGTCATTTTTATTCCTGAGCTTTCAACCCCTACCAGGGGTCTTCATCAGAGGATAATGCTTAGACTTACAAGAATCAAAGGCAATATAGCAATAAATTACGTGTAGGGGTGGGGTGGGGTGGGGAGGTTTGGCTAAGTCCATGTGGTCCTGGGATTATTGGGTGTAAAGTCTTGTTTATTATGAATAAGTTCTTCTTAAGTTTGCATATGCTGGATTTATGTCCAAGTGTCTGTTGATGGCGTTCTCATTTGATAACCAGGATTCGGCCAGCTCTCTGGCACTTTTAGTATTGGCTTTAAATTTTACTTGTATATTTTCCCAATTAAATGTATGTCCTGTTGATTTAGTATGTGTATAGATCAATGATAGTGAGTCCTTTCTTCTGACGTCGTTGTGGTGTTCCTGTATACGTATTGCGATTCTTTTTGAAGTTTGTCCAATGTATACTGCTGAGCATGAACTGCATGGAATGCTGTACACTGTGTTTCGTGTTTCTGCTGTTGATTTCTTGTTTTTAACATTAAAGAGGACCGTGCACAGATTGTTTGTGGGTTTGTGTGATATTCTGACACCTGACTTGCCCAGGATGTGTGCTGCACCTTCAGACACATTGTGATGATAAGGGAGTGAGTGCCAGGCGGGGTGGGGGTTATGATTCGAGTCAATTGTTTGTTGAGTTTTTTGGCGTCTTCTGTGTAGGCTTCGATTAATGAATGTTTTTGAGTATCTGTTTGAAGTGAAAAGGTGGAAGAGATAGCGTCTCTCTTTCATTTTTGTTTCCTTCGTATTACAATGGGTGTGGACTCTTCTGAATAGAGTTTTAACACAGCTCCGTTTATGAGATATCGGGTGGTGGTTGCTGGAGAAGTGTAATATCTTGTCTGCATAGCATTCTTTACGGTAAACACTAGTAGTCAGGGTGGCGTCATTATTTCTTTCGACGTAGATGTCCAGGAAGCTGATGTGTCGGTTAATTTCTTTCTCCATTGTGAATTCGATTGCACGGAATATTGTGTTGATGTGGTTGTAGAATTCATTCAGCTGATCATTTTTTAGTATGACAAATGTGTCGTCTATATAGTGTATCCAAATTTTGGGTGTGTACTGAGATAGAGCCACGTTTTCAAATTGCTGCATTACCAGTTCTGCTAGAAGTCCTGATAATGGCGATCCCATTGGCATGCCTTCTTCCTGAGTGTAGTATTTGCCGTTGAAATGAAAGTGAGTTTTTTGCCAGAGTGATATTAGATGCATTATGTGTTTAATCGACAGTTTAGTTCTTGTCTCCATGGTGGGGTCACTTTCCAGTTTCACTGAGGTTTTTGCTTCTAGTGCGGCTTGAAATAGCTGTATCGGGATCTCCTTCTGGCATGTGCAGGGCCGATGGTCCGTTACTTATATCGGGGGCAGCATATATAGGGGACGGAGGTGGCGGGGGGGGCTGTGGTTGCGGATGAGGTTGGAAGGTCGGGGAAGGTAATACAGGGTATAGCAGGTCTTTTTTGTCGCTCTTTTTCCGCCTCTCATCCGACTGTGGTCTCGAATCCGCTTGCACTTTCTGTAACGCTATGAGTAACTCTTCTTTTTCTTTTCTAGCCTTAACTTGCGGGGTCAATAATTCATTACGTTTCTGTACTGCCTCTAAATCACGATCTTTAATAACCAATTCCCACCTATCAAACATGTCCATGCGATAGGGCCCACCATTACAACAACCTTGTGTATTCCTGCATAATATTTTCCTAATTTCCTGTACTTCATTCATGTCTCCAGTCCCTTCAACTGGCCATCTCCCCCCACTTTGCTTATTCCACTTTTTGCATGCCTTCTTAAAATCTAATCCTGTCTTCTTTTCAATGAGCTTTCTAGGGGACCCATTCTTTAGTCCACCAGTATGTGGAGCCTGGCGATCCTCCGAAAATAATCCTTCTAGCATTAGGTTTTTAGGACCTTTGGGGGACTGTTTGACTGGTTTGCTATTAGTTTTTCCCATGGCGAATGGCGGGATATCAATGGAAAATGACTCGACCCCTGCTTAACCCCATCCTACCTACTGTCTGCTCCTATTCCCGGATTACAGCTTCAGGTGACTTTGTGTCCATTTATGCGCCAATCTGCTAGGGTGTTTGTCTCCGTCACCTGAGCAACCCATTGAAACAGGAGTATGACCAGACAGCCGAGTGAGAAACTCGCCCTCCCGGTACTTCTTAGGTACACATTCTCTAAAACGCCCTTTCACCCCCATTCCACTATTCATAGGAGCGTGCCACTCACCCCTTTCTATGCCACTTGACAAGGGGTGACTAGCTAACATTCAGACTGTGCCGTATTCCAGAAGGTCCAAAAGTCACTATCCCTGAGTCCCTAGAACCATCCCAGGAGCTTGATACAGTATGCTCTTATTCTTTCTTTTGCATATGCTTTCTATTCGTTTTATTTCTATATTCGTATTAATTTTGGCGTTGGGTGGAAGGACAAACCTTGCCAGAAGGAGCAAAGGGCACGAAGTAGAAAATGGCCGACAGTGGGTAACTCGCGTTGAAATCGTAATTGAGGAACTCCAAGCACTTGATGAACAGATTCAGAAACTCCTGTCCCGACGGAAATACCTGAGAAATCTGAAGGCCCGGCTGTTGGATAAACCGTCCTTGCCATCTGGAACCGGCGAAACATCAACCCCGCGTTGTGCCGACCTCACCCCCGCGTCTCGTAGGAGCGACGCGCTGCTGACTTCGGTGGATTTCAGCTATGCAGGCGGGGGTTCAAGGCCAGAGCACCTCCATCGGCACAGGCGAGCATTTTATCTCAGAACCGGTTTGACCCTCTCCGTCCCCATTTCGCCTTCAGCACCTGGTGATGTATTAGTGGTAGGTGATTCTATCGTTAGAAACCTTAATGTCGCATGCCCTAATGCAAAATCGTTTGTTTCTTGTTTTCCCGGTGCTCGTGTCCGAGATGTAATGAAACGCGTGCCAGCAGTCTACGAAACACAAGGAGAGGGCAGTTGGATCAATCGTCTTGCATGCGGCGTAAACGATATAAGGCACCAACAATCCGAAATCCTGAAGGCTGACTTCGCAGCTTTGATTAAAGACACGAAGGAGAGGACCCCATCGGCAAAGATCTTCGTTTCGGGTCCACTACCTCTCGTCAGACGATCCAACGAGTACTACAGTCGTCTGCTAGGGTTGAACAACTGGCTACAGGGTTTCTGCAAGAAGAAGGATGTCGGTTTCATCAACAATTGGAATCTCTTTTGGAAAGGCGCGTCTCTTCAAGCGTGATGGCCTGCATCCGAACAGTTTCGCGCCGGGTCCTCTCCGAAAACATATCGAAGGTAATTCGTTTTCTTGACTATCTATCTCTGCTCTTAACCCCTTCCGAAATAATACTGCTGTGCCAGGACATGATGAATGTTTAATAGAGTCTTCCGTTAAAGTGCACACCATTAATACTGTAATAAGCAATCTCAATGCACGTAGAAAACCTAGGAAATACGGCATAAACTCCAATAATCTAATTAAAATCACTATTTTAGAGGAACAATGTATTAAAACTATAAAACAGATCACAGATTAAACAAAAATACACAGAGCGCGCTAATAATAATAATTTAGTTCCTATTCCAAATAACAATAACGCACATAGTACTCATCTCTGCACCTCCGAAACATTAAATATGGCACTATTAAATGTTAGAGCTTTAACTAACAAAACGTTTTTATCAACGATCTTATTAGTGATAAAAAATAGATCTTATTGCACTAAATGAAACATGGCTGAATTCAGATGCGCGCAGTTTTAATCGAATCTGCCTCCGGATTACAGTTTTACTCATGCAAACCGCCAGGGAAAAGGGGCGGATTGGCTAACATTTACTCGAGCCGATTAAAATGTAAAGATGTCAGTTTTGGTAAGTTCAAGTCCTTTGAGTATCTCGCCGTTGTTATTCATGGAGATTCTCAAGTTCTAGTACTATCCGTGTATAGACCTCCTAAATATAACGTCTTTTTGAGGAATTCTCTGACTTAATGTCAATTTTAATTACTAACTATGACACACTCCTAATAGTTGGCGACTTTAATTTTCATATAGATAATCAGTGTGATCTAAAAGTAAAAGAATTTATGAACCTCCTGGATTCTTTTGATTTGAGACAACTCATAAATCAGCCTACACATAAAGCAGGTCATACATTAGACTTAGTGATTACTAAAGGACTGAAAGTTGATATAAAACAGATCATTGATATTGGTCTATCAGACCATTTTCTTCTACTTTTAATATAGAAATAATGATAAAAAACACTCATGAGAAGCATATTGTTAAAAAACGCTTCTTTGATTCGGCAGCAGCTTTAAAACTTACAAACATTTTAAGCAATCAGTCCGTTTATAGTGCCAGCTATAATAGCGAGGACAATGTAAATAGTAAGGTGGAAAGATTTAATTCTAAAGTGAGAGCTGCTGTTGACATAGTTGCACCTGAAAAGACAGTGAAAAAATCTTCTAGCATTGTATACCATGGAAGACCCAAAGAGTGTCTGATTTAAAGAGAACATGCCGTAGAGCTGAGCGTCAATGGAGGAAGACTAAACTTACTATCCACCATGAAATATTAAAAGTCAAAATAACAGAATACAATAACACTGTCCGTCTTGAGAGACGCTGCTATTTCTCTAAGATTATAAATAACAATGCTAGTAATCCCAGAGTCTTATTTTCAACAATTGATCGCCTACTAAACCCAGGTAGCTCAAAGGAATGCCTCCTAAGTGCTTCCAGTGAAACCTGTGAGGCTGTCGCTGTATTTTCAATCAAAAATTAATGATATTAGAAATAACATAGTATATCTCCCCAACACTAAGGATCCCCTAAACCCCAACATCCTGTTATAAACAAATTAAACTCTTTCACTAGGATAGATTTACCTGATTTAAAAAAATAATCTCTCAATTAAAACCCTCCACCTGCGTCCTTGACCCGATACCAACAAGGTTTTTCAAAGAAGTATCAGGCGTGCTAATTGATAATGTTCTGACATAGTAAATTCGTCACTAGATACGGGGGTCTTCCCAGACTGTCTTAAGACTACTGTAGTTAAACCCCTACTTAAGAAACATAATCTCGACCCTCGCTCTTGAAAATTTTAGACCCATCTCTAACCTGCCTTCTTAAGTAAAGTTCTGAGAAGGCAGTCATTATGCAGTTAAATGACCACCTAAATAAACATGCTATTCTTGATAAATTTCAGTCAGGTTTTAGAACAAATCACAGCACAGAAACTGCACTCGTTAAAGTAGTAAATGACTTGCGGTAAATGCAGACAGAGGCCATTTATCTGTTCTCATCCTCTTAGATCTGAGTGCTGCATTTGACACCATTGATCACAACATTCTTAGAAATCGCCTTAGTCAATGGGTGGGCCTCTCTGGCAGTGTCTTAAATTGGTTTGAATCCTACCTGACAGGGAGAAAATATTTTGTTAGTTGTGGGAATTACAACTCAAGACACATGATATCCAATATGGTGTTCCACAAGGCTCTATCCTGGGTCCCTGTTATTCTCAATCTACATGCTTCCGTTAGGTCAGATTATCTCAGGGCACAACGTGAGCTACCACAGCTATGCTGATGACACACAGCTGTACTTATCAATAGCACCTGATGACCCTGATTCTATTGATTCACTAACACAATGTCTGACTAGTATCTCAGAATGGATGAATAGTAATTTTCTCAAGTTAAATAAAGAGAAAACTGAAATTTTAGTGATCAGCAATAATGGATACAATGAGGCTATTAGAAATAAACTGGATACATTAGGATTAAAAGTCAAGACGGAGGTAAAAAGCTTAGGGGTGATTGTTGACTGTAATCTGAATTTTAAATCACATATTAATCAGATCATTAGGACAGCATTTTTCACTTAAGAAACATAAGTAAAGTTAGACCTCTTATATCACTGAAAGATGCTGAGAAATTAGTTCACGCGTTTGTTTTCAGTCGACTAGATTACTGTAATGCACTCCTCTCAGGACTACCCAAAAAAGATATAAATCGTTTGCAACTAGTGCAGAATGCAGCTGCTAGAATCCTAACTAGGAAAAGAAAATCAGAACACATCACTCCAGTTTTATGTCACTACACTGGTTACCTGTGTCATTCAGAATTGACTTTAAAATTCTGCTTATGGTTTATAAAGCCTTAAATAATCTCCCCATCTTATATATCGGAATGTCTGACACCTTATATTCCAAATCGTAACCTCAGATCCTCAAATGAGTGTCTCCTTAGAATTCCAAGAACAAAACTTAAAAGAAGTGGTGAGGCGGCCTTCTGCTGTTATGCACCTAAAATCTGGAATAGCCTGCCAATAGGAATTCGCCAGGCTGATACAGTAGAGCACTTTAAAACACTGCTGAAAACACATTACTTTAACATGGCCTTTTTATAACTTCATTTTAATCTTAATTTAACTTAATCCTGATACTCTGTATGTTCAATTCATCATAATAACTATTCATGGTGGCTCTAAAATCGGTACTGACCCCTACTCTCTTTTCTGTTTCTTTTTCCGGTTTCTTTGTGGTGGTGGCCTGCCACCTCCACCTACTCAAAGCTTCATGATGCTCCAACAATGATGGATGGATTAAAAGGAAGAAGTCTACGTGACCATCATCATTATCAAGCCCTTCCGTTGTAACGGCCGACCCCTTATTCCCAGCCGGCAGCTACACCTCCAAGACCTGTGGCCTGGATAATTTACTGAGAAACCCTTTCCTGTCAAGCCGTACTCCTACACAGATAAACTTTTTCCACAATCGACGGTTTGAAATGCAAAGACACAGTAGGCCGAATGTAAAATTAAACAGGAATAAATGTATTAAATGAGACAAGACACGCCACAAGACAAATGCACACCCAAATATTCCTCCACCCCAACAATCCCAAAGCAAAACTGAAAATATACATACAAATCCCCTCCCTTGTCCACGTAACATATAACACACACCACACAAACGACAAATGACTAGCAAACAGAATGATCGTGAACTTGAGTCCGAACGTGAATAAATGTCCTGAATACGGATACTGATTAGCGGCAATTGTAGTGTTTGTATTTCCCGGCGTTTGGATCAACCTCACCGTGATTCCTCGGCGTGTGGCGAATGATGATTCGACCCCGGGGTCTTCAGCAGCAAGCAGGTTGAAAGGCAGTCCGGATGAATGAAAAACAAACTGGATCAAAGCGCAATGAAATGAATCGGCAAGCAAGTTGTAGTTGTGAATGCGAAATTGGTTCTCCTCCTTCCTTCTCTCTCTCTCTCTCGTGCTAGTCTCCTTCGTCTCCTCCTCTTCTCCTTAAATAGTCCGTGACGGCAGTAATTGATTGATTGATAGATATACAGGTGCTTTCCAGATTAGCGGTTGTGAACTCCTCCCATCATCCGTCCTCCTTTACGGGGACAACATTAACTGATACACATACACCCAGTCAATGGGACAATGAAACGAGACACACACAGAACTGACATTTAAACACTAACTAACTATGTGGCACCGCTACACCGTGAGAATCCTAAATCCAAAGAGGACTGTTTCATTTATGTTAGGTAGAATGCCCAGAGGGGACTGGGCGGTATCATGGTCTGGAATCCCTACAGATTTTATTTTTTCTCCAGCCGTCTGGAGTTTTTTTGTTTTTTCTGTCCCCCCTGGCCATTGAACCTTACTCTTATTCGATGTTAATGTTGATTTATTTAGTTTTATAATTGTGTCTTTCATTTTTCTATTCTTTAATATGTAAAGCACTTTGAGCTACTGTTTGTATGAAAATGTGCTATATAAATAAATGTTGTTGTTGTTGTTGTTGGCACACCAGTTAAACTTAATGGGAATCCCCCGATCTAATCACCACGACTCCGTTCACCTGCCTGGAAAATCCCGTCCAGTCGCTTTGCGCTCGGCTAGGAGGAGGTCAGCGACTCCTCACGCAGGAGACATCCAGGACAGGCCAGTCCTAACTTTTGCCGGAGCTGGTCCTTTCCGACCCCGCCGGTGTCGGTCCGTTTGCGCTTCACTGGACGATCCCGCTCAGGGAGCTGTCTGTCCGTTTCCTGCCCCACGTCTGGGCGGCAGAAAACTGTGGGTGATATAATGCAACTGACAGCAGGCGAGTGTTATTTTTCTTTCAGTTCTCTTTATTTCTTAATTAGAGTCGCAGAAAGCAGAGATACAGACCGCAGCAACAGCCGGCTAATCTGACACCCCGATCAACAGATGGGGGGAGTTTTTATACCCCTTTATCTCATGATTAGCAAGACAGAAAACATCCTTATCATCAAAATTTTAAAGTTAAGCAATATGTCTAAGCTAAGCAATTTTTTATTTATGTCCCTAAGACTGACCACGGGACATAACACCTTATGCTCTTATTTTTTTTTTTTTTAGCCTTATGACCCTTTCACTCTGTGCTGTTCATTTTGAGGAACTTAACTGAAAAACAGCTTAGGACATCATTATGTGGCAACATATTTTTGTTAGTCTGCGGTGGGTTGGCACCCTGCCCAGGATTGGTTCCTGCCTTGTGCCCTGTGTTGGCTGGGATTGGCTCCAGCAGACCCCCGTGACCCTATTCGGATTCAGCGGGTTAGAAAATGGATGGATGGATATTTTTGTTAGTTCATAAATCAAGCTTTCTTACTGAAAAAGTTACAACACACAGGGTACGTGGTGTTGAGGAGAACATTCTTCTTCTACAGAACTCTCAGTACCAGGATGTGGTCAATGGTAGACTTCCTAAGTGTAAAACCAGACTGTTCCAGTCGCTGGTAGGTGAGCAAGGGATCATGGATCCTATTGAGGATGACCCTAGCGAGGACCTTACCCGGCACTGAGAGCAGTGTTATCCCCCTGTAGTTGCTGCAATCCAGGTGATCACCCTTCCCTTTCCAGATAGAGAGGACAAATCCTGTTTTCCAGTCAGTTGGGGATGACGCCAGTCTCCCAAATGGAAGCAAAGATTGTTTACAATGTCAGGAGGACAGCCTTACCACCAGCCTGGAGAATTTCACCCTGGATGCCACAGATCCCTGTAGCCTTCCCTACCCTCAGCTGGTTCCCTGTGCAATCTCAGTGAGACACGAAGGGTTCACAGCTAACTGGCAGAACAGCATCAAGAACTGTGGACCTAGCTGGAGGATCATTTTTAAACAGCTTTTCGAAGTAGCCAGCCCAGTGGGTAACAACTGCAATATCATCTGTAAGGACCATTACATCAGCCGCCCTGACTATAAATCTCAGAGGAACAGATTTGGATGTGCATAATGCTTTGATTTTTCTGTTAACAGGACGTGGGTCGCTAGACCACAGATGGTGTGTCACTGGCTCACAGTTTCCTCTAACAAAGGCCTCCTCATCTGCCCTCCTAGCCCTGGCAGCCATCCTTCTTAATTCCTGGTACAGACCAGAGTTGCCATCGAGCTGTGTGCTGCGACTCCTCTCGATGATATCCAGGGTGCCTTGTAAGATGAAACACGTTTTTCTGGGAACACAAACACAACCCTCAACAGCCTTCTGAATTTTGTAATGGAAGGTATCCCACATCACTTTAGGATCAGCAGTCACACCCAAATCTGTTAATCTGTTTCTCATACAAACTCGTTACAAACAGCCTGACCTTGGAGTCTGGCCTGGTTATTGTTAACCAGTTAAAAACAGGTTAGAAAGGATAGAATATGCATGGAATACTTGGAGACCATATTCACAGTACCGTGTACATAATGCTTTTTATCTATGGTACTGTACGTATGGTCAGCATACACTACTACACAGTAAAAAGACGAAATGACAGAACAGATTAGTTGCTCTTATATCTCAGTACTCGAGTATAAGGACATTTTTGGCTCAGGCTCTGTGGATGCATCAAAAACACTTGCTATTTAAAAAGCCACATTCTTTTATGTCCTTGAAGAGGTGACGTCTTAGATACATTGTGGCGTGTTGTAACGTACTTGGTGTGAATTTGTAATTTAACTGAACACTTGAACTATTTGACTTTTTTAGGTACAACATGAAGAGCAGCCTCCAGTAGTGAAGGTACCAGGGGTGGTCGGGACATTCTGGGATGCTCCTCTCAACAGAAGCACCACAACAACCAAACAGTTTTGTTTTTTAATTTACAGTTCCTATGGTCAGCAGTAAGATGTATATTATAACGTTCAGAAGCTTTGCTGCACCACACAAAACATTTTCTTGGTAGAGCACAATCTTCAATTCAAGTTTCTTTTGAACAGAGTTCTTCAGTGAGTTGAGACTGCAGATGTGAAGTTCACAGATAAAACACAATTACAGATAAATTTATAAACGACTACAGTATATTCTCATGTATAAGTCGGGTCTTGAAACCCGAAAAATCGATCATAACATCAGATCCCGTATTATACGCCCATTCAAAAATACAACACTTACATTTTTTTGAATGGTTGAAACTAGTCGTCCTCTGCAGCTTTGCCTGCCTAGTAGTGAAACAGGACAGTGAGGTGGGCCCCGCTCCACTTCCCACTCCTGACATCACTCTTCCCTCTCCCCTCAGCCTGCAGCATCTGTTGTGGATTATCACAAATATATCACACCTGCAAGTGAACTATGATTCTTAGCATGATGAGAGAAGTCGCAAAATGAACCGGAATGTTCAAGCAAATTATAGAAAAAAAAACAGATCAAAATCCATTAAGTGGTTCTCTTGTTCGCTAGTTAAGTGGATGTAAGGTACACGCCCCGAGGCTGATGAGTGAGTGAGTGAGTATGGCCCAGCCTCGCTCCCCTCAGTCTACTGTGTCTGATTTATGCAAATAAATTGGTACAGCAAGGAACTGTGATACAGTAGAACCTCTGGTCGCGAACGTTTCCTCAAACACATAAAATCGGGTTACAATCAAAAAGTTTGCCAAAATTTTGAATCTGTTCACGACCACATGCTCTGGTGGTGAACAAAAACACTAGCAGCCAGTTTCCCTTCGGTTTGTATGCGTCAATGATTTCCCATTCTCCGTTTCTCATTTTCTTTTTTTTTGCGCATACAGGGCCTAACAAAGCAGCTGATGTTGCAAAAGGAGTTACAATGTTAACCAAGCAGATGCCTCAAGTGCTAGTGTGGTTGAACGAGAAGCAACTTGCAGGAGATAGTGTTAGCAAGGCGGTCATATGCAAGAAACTCAGGAAGATTCATGGTGATTTGCTAAAAAAAAATCCTTCTTCGAGTGGTGAAGGTGAGGAATTTAAAGCCAGTAGAGGATGATTTGAAAAGTTTCACAAGAGAAGTGGCATTTAATTTTTTTTCCCCTGTGCTTAAAACTCATAAAAAAAAGTGTTTGCAGCGAGCAGTTCATAATGGTGTAGCGCAAACTCTTACAATGTTAGTTTTCTCTGTTGTTCAAGGTTTTCTCAGTGTTGTTCATGTTTTTACATTTAGTTTACTATTACACTGTGCATTCTATGGTATAATTAACTATTTTTGTGCTTTAAAATAATAAATATATGTTTACATACAGTTCGTACAGTCTGGAACACATTAATTGTATTTACATACAATCTTATGGGGAAATTACGTTTGGGTCGCAACCAAATCGGGTCACATCTGGAGTTTTGGAACAAATTATGGTTGTGACCACATGTACCACTGTACTTGGCACAATGAAAGAAGTCACAAAATCATCCAGAATGTTCAAGCAAATTATAGAAAAACCCAATCTAAATCCGATAAGTAACGGTAGTCTCTCTGCGAAAAGCAGACAGACATACGAAAAGACAGACGTTGGATTTTATATACAGTATATAGAGATGCATTTTATTTTACAAAACAAACGAAAAATAAACTTTATTTTACAAATCAAACAAAATTGAATACCTAGGTACCAGTAGGTATTTTATAATTTTTAATCTTTCTCCTCTGACGTTGAAACTGCTCTGAAAACGGGTTCATCCTCGTTATTCAGCATTTCGTCATAGGGATCCCAATAATTTAATTCATTCTCGTGTTCCTCCTCATCATCATTCTCCCATAACACGTCGTCATCTGTGCCATCCATTGCATTTGAAATTCCACATTATTTAAATGATTTTCATACAATTTCAACTCACACTCACACACATGTATTTAGAACAAATTAACACAAGGTATCTAGTGATGGAGCTCGCATGGCTCCACTTTTTGTGTATGATTTTTCACCTTCTAATATTCATTCTCGTTGTTCCATTCTTCTTGTACATCGTCTTTAAATGGTTTGTTGGCTGTAAAATCGAAGTTAGTCCTCCAGGTTTTACAGCTGCTGTGGCTTTATTTTCTTTAAAAGTGACTTTGTTCTGTAAGTTACAGTACATGACTGAAAAACTTGTCCCACACCAACAAAATTTTATTGAATATGCCTTTCAGACATTTTTTCCACACATTTTCCATCCATAAATTTACCCCATTTTCATCCATCAAACCTTCTTTGTGAAAATGCACGTAGATTCCAGAATTGAACTTAATTTTTGGTTTTGTTGTTTTCTTAAATATCACCATTGGAGTCAATTTCGTTCCATCGGCTAAACACAACAGCACCACTGTAAATCGTGTTTTCTCATGATCTGTACTCCATACCAGAACCGATTTCGCACCTTTAGTGTCCACTGTGCTGTTGCCCACCATGTCGAAACACATAGAAGTCTCATCCATATTCCATATAAGAAATAAAATAAAATTGTATTTTTTCCTCATCTTGATAATATACTGCTGAAAACGTAATACCTTGTCTTCTAAATCAGCAGGCAGCTTCTGTGCTATTTTAGTTTTTTGACGTAACACTAAATCACTTCTCTTCATGAACAGGGGTTCAAGATCCTGAAGAATCTTTGAAATTATTGCACTGATCTGGATGCTGTTTAGAACATTTCAAAGCTTCAGTTCTTATCAGATTCCTTGTATTCACGTATCTGTCCTGTCTTTGTTCAGAAAACCATTCAGTGATGTGATTTTCCAATGCCAGCCATGAGGCAATGCCAGTTCACAGAGCACACTTTGTCGTAGGCATTTCTCTTAATACATTTTCTTGCTTCCTTCAATCTTGCCCCAGTTTCTCAGACATCGAATTTTGTTGCAGCAGCGCAGTTACCAATTTCTTTTGCCACTTCAATGACTTTTAATTTAAAACCAGCTTCATATTTTCTTCTTATTGAATACTCCATTGCAGATAAGGGACGCTCTTATAACAAAAGGTGTATGATGGTGTGACATACAAAAAACACAAAACAGAGCAAATGTTGCTTCAGAATAGCTTGGGTATTACCGTGTGGTCACGTAGGGCACAATAGAGAGAAAATAAAAGCAGTGTGCTCTGTGGTTACTCTCTCAGGTGGGTGTTAGAATACCATAATCTCTTGGACCAATAGTGCTAGTTTTCCGTATTCGACTTATATGAACGGCATTATACAATAACGGAAATTATACAGTAAAATCAAGCCCAGACTAATCCGCAAGTATATACGGTAATTACATAAAGTGCAATCACATAAAAACGTGGATGGGTTTAAACTGCATGTCTGAAATAGATGTCACATCAATTGTTAACGCACCGCACTCATATCAATAGCACTTTATACTAGGAAAACTATTAGACACGCTGGGCCAGGTCAGGAAGTGAGTGAGTGCGGGATCTGTGCAAGTCCTCAGCATAACAGCAGTATTAATAAGAAGAAGAATCAAACAGATGTCTATACTTTGATATTTCTACTCTGGTATCTAATGTTACTGTCAAGATGACCACTGCTATCACTGGGACGTATGTGTCCTGTGAAGAGGTGGTGTCCCATCTGGGGTTTGCTCCTGTCTTAATTTGCACTGCTGGAATGTTGCTGTGTGAGACTGGCATACAACTCACATATGTAGGTTCATTAAATGGACGAGTGGAAGATTCAAGGGCCAGTTATGAAGCACATCCAGTCCACCGTCTGGCACACAGAGTGACATTCTAGTGTAGAAAAGAAAAGAACTGAACACGACAGTAGGAGGAGCTGTGCCAGTTGGCCAAAACCTCACATGCAAGTTCAGAGGGCTGCCGCAGTAAACTTTGTGTAAATCAGCATATTTGTAGTGCAACACGCTTACAGTAAGATGACGTAGAAAACAAAAGACAACTTTACTGAAATAGAGCAGGAGGTGTGTGTAAACTTTAGGTAAATCAGCATAAATTTTAAGGAATATGTGAGTTTTTATATTTCAGTGTCATCCTTATTTAACAAAAGAAAAGGTAAGCAGAACTGTTTAGAGTTTGTCAGTTTACATTTTTTAAATCTGGTGGGGACAAGAATAAGTCTTCACTAGCATCAACCGGCTAAATACTTCAAATATAACAGAATTTAAACTAAAATGAAAACCTGCATAAGTAACCAACTTCAGGCTGATCTTCGACACTCTCTTTGATCAGTTTGTATGTTCTCTCTGTGTGATTTCTACCTCCATATGTGACGGCTAAGCTGACTGGAGACTTTATAACGGGCGTCTTGTGAAGGCGTCTTACGATGGGTGGGCTCCTTGTTCAGCCTGCTGACCTCCTGTCACCAAAATCTACTGCACTGCAACAGAGTGACTAAAGACTTCACAAGGTGCTTCACTTAAACAAGGAGAGACGAGGGGATGTCACGTGAAGTCTGAATTAACAGGACACAAAAGGAAACAAACACTTTGTGTCAGTTAGGAGAGCAACAGGAACGACACAAAGCACACAAACTCTTAGAAAGTCAGACGTATGACAGCAACGAGTGGCCTCACTAACTGTTTAATCTGAACTTAAACATACAGAACACCGCTTGTTGTTATTGTAAAAAGTGCTGATTTAATATTAAATATTGTATCTAAGCACTAAAATATAATAGCAGAGTGTTTTAAAAATGTCATGATCTCATTTTCTCTTTATTAAGAAGTTTTATTTTCCTTATAGTGATAATGGCTAACAGGCTAATGAAGTGCGGTGCTCCTCTGTGGCTCAAATCTGACAGGGGCAGTCATTAACTTTCATCATCAGTTATTCATATATCGTTATCACATTTAGTAATTAGAAGATCTGTGAAACAAACACAGCAGGGAGGCGCCTCATGTGAATTACGTCAGCATCTGGCAGTCCTGGTGCTTCAGTGTATAAATGTCTCAGTGTGCAGGCAGGATGGTTCTTCTCACGATGGCATCACAAGTGAGAGACTTGGACTCGAATGGAATGAAGCTTGAGCGTTGCTTTCCTAACAGTAATGCATCTCATCACTACAAGAAAGTGATTTATGCAGCAGAAGTGTATCCAGTTTTTTATATTTTTTCGTGTTTTTTGCTTATATTGACAGTCTTTGGGAATCTTCTTGTCATCATTTCTATTTCTCATTTTCTTCAGCTGCACACCGACTAATCTTCTGATCCTTTCACCGCAGCGCCATTTCTTATCAGGTTTCTTTGTGATGCCCATCACTTTGATTTTACAGATTGAAGCTTGCTGGTACTTTGGAGCAATTTATTGTTATTTGTATCAGATACTTGCAAATATTCTTAGCATATCTGTGATCTATAATGTGGTTTTAATATCCATTGATCGCTACATTGCTGTCTGCCATCCTTTCTTTTACAGCTCAAAAATAACGTTGACTGTTGCAAAGGTCAGCATTGCTGTAGTGTGGCTGTTTGCACTTTTAATTACAGTCATACTATTAACTGATAGTGGTATTGTAACAGAGTTATATGAACCAACTTGTGCAGCATTTCTTTCTAATGAATTGGTTATTTTTCTTTTACTTATAACCTTTTTTATTCCTTATTTATTAATGATTGGTTTTTATATCAGAATATTTGTAGTTGCAAGAAGCCATTCAAGAGCCATCAACTGTATGATAGAAAAGAGACAAACTGAGGAGGTGAGTGACAGTAAAATATCAAAACCGTCTGAAAGAAAAGCCGCAAAAACATTAGGAGTAGTCGTGGGAGCTTTTATTATCTGCTGGCTGCCTTTTCATATTTGCAATGCAGGTGTTGAAGTTAATAACTATGTCACGTATATCTTATCAGATGTCTTCCTGTTGGTAACCGAAGTGAACTTTGGCGTTAATCCAATTCTTTATGCCTTTCTTTATCCCTGGTTCAGAAAAGCACTGAAAGTAATCCTGACGTTTAAAATATTTAGTCCAGATTCTTCATTTGTCAGTTTAATGTAAATGTTAAAACCTAAAGAACATTAAGTGAAAGACATTTCAAGTGTTTAGATGTTTTGATTATTTTGTGCCTCGACTCCTTTTTCAGATTAGCACTTCAATTCTTCACCTCATGTATTAATAATTTCATCTTTTTCTGCTCACTCGACTGCTACAGCTGGTTGTTTGTGTCACAGTTGCACTTTGTAGAGTTTGGACTGTTTATGGGTATTGCTTATTTTAAAAAATTACTTTCATAAAATCTCTCATTAATAAAATCTCTAATAATAAATACTGTAGATATATCTCATAAAGTACTTTCAATGTAAGAGAGTCCTGACCACTCTAAACATGTCATGATTGGTCACTTTATTACTTTTTATACAGTAAATGATTGTTGTGATTTGCATTATTTTGGGACAGAATTAATTATCTGAGCAGACATTTTCAAGCAATGTGTCAGAATTTCCCCCAAAATCTGTAAACTTAAAGATCTTTTCATATCCAGACTTAGAATTTACGCAGAGTTTCAGATGTCACAGCTCAAAACTCCACAGCAGTGACACAACTTTGGTCAGGCCGGTGAGGATTTATTTCAGAATAAAACCCTACAAAGCACGTGTACTGTTATTATTTTAGGGTTGTGTCAAACTTAACACTTCATTTTATTGTGAAGTTAATGTTTCCTATTCCTGCACTTTAAAGGCGGAGCAGTCGGCCTTCACTCCTCACACTGCTGGCTCACTAAATGACACTGAGGTGACTGTGAGGAACTGAAATGGACGACTGAGAAGGTCAAATGAGGAGTAGCACTTTATAAAAACTTTCATTAATAAAGCATTAACAAGCATTATGTTCTATTTAACAGATCATGAGTTCATTTTCATTCAAATAGTTATGTTATTGAATGATAATTTATAAACAATTGTTTTGTCTGAAACATTACAGTACTACCTCCTTTAAATGTGCCAGTATTATCAATTGTACAGTTCTTTTATCAATAGTTTTATTAGGAATATTTTTGAAAATGCAAATAATGTTTGCTTTGCATCTTCACACAGAAAAATGTTTCCTAACTATTTTTGGAACTCAAACTGTTTCAGAGGTCTGTTGTAGGTTTCCTGGAGACGTAACTTGAATGATATAATAATAACATAATCTAAAGTTTTGTCTTAGCATTACTATTTCTTTATGATTAAAGAGGGATATAATTTGTTTTAGAATGTGCTGCATTACAAATCTATTATTGAGGTAATAAACATGATATGTTGATTCAAACTGTTCAAGTTGTTCCTGCCGTTCATTTCTGTTACAAGGATAAAACTGAACTGCTCAACTGACTTCTCCTCACGTCATGCTGCTTTCTTCAGCAGGGTGCAGACCTGGTCAAGTTGTAGCCCAGTGCCTAAGAATGTATCAGTCACACATTTACACACTTTAATAAAGGAATTACATTGAGGTCTGAAGAACTGCCTGTCATGGCTCTTTAAAAAGGCCGCTGAGCGACTGCCCATTCAATGTGTCCATGCAGAGCCTTCACGGCGGTCTCTCTGGTCCAAAGCAACCTGATGAATGTCTGCAGTTCTTGTGTTCTTCCCGTGGCCTGTGATGGACAAGCACCCAGTGCTTTGGTGGAGGTTTGGGGCTCTGGATTGTCCACTCCATGTCTGCTTCATCCCTTTATGGTGGACCTGAGAAGACAAAATAGTCGTCTGTGGTGATGAGGACAACAAGCAACTGAAATGTTTGTTAAATGACAAAGTATGTTTTGTAAAATAAAAACTTCTATTTTATGTCAAGATGAGTTTATTTCTTTATTTTTCATGTGAGGTATGAGTACACCAGTAAACCTGACCAATAAATTGTATTTTAAGGTATTATGGTCTGCACTGTATAAGACGATTCCTGACCGACTCTCAGCTCCTTTATTTCTGCTCTGCTCAGCTGATGCTTTACTTGTTCCACTTTAAGAGTTGCCCCCTCATTTCAGACCCCCTTGTGTGTTTATTCAGGAGGTATTATGATGTGGTGGTCTGCACTTCTGCCCTTTTGATTTAGTGTTCTTGTTCCAGTCCTTCTCCCGGTCACTGCAGGTGTTGAATCTCCATGTTCTCTCTTTGCATGTGTGGGTTTTACTCTTCAGGACGGCAGAAGACTTTTATTATCCCAGAGGGAAATTTTTGAGCAGCAGGAATGTGTGACACGTAGGACATTGTTAAATAGGGACAAGAGAATAATAAAAGAGACCACACATGACAGCCATTGTTGTAATCATCACACACACCACCATAAGACTTCTACAAATCAGAATAACGATTTGTGAGCAATAATAATGAAGAGCACACAATAAATATTCAAAACTCCACAGGACTCCTGCAGCTACTAGAATTCAGAAGGCTGATAGCTCTGACGCTGACTTTATATATTTAGGAATGACTTTATATATTCAAGTTTTGACTTTATATATTGAGAAATGACCTTATATATTCCAAAAACCATTGTAATTGCCTGTTTGGCACCCCATAGGCACTGTATAATAGATATATAAAAAAACAGCTAAGGGGATATATAGATAGATAGGAAAGAAAGGCACTATATGATATGCAGACAGGGAAGCTGCTATATAATAATACAATTACTGTTATTACTATATAGATTGACGGGGAGTTCAGGCAGGCAGGTCGGCAGGCAGAGCAGAGAAGGTTAAAAAAAAAATAAAATAACATTTTCTCCCCAGCAGGGAATCAAACTTTAGTCTGTGAGGCATGGCAAGCCTCTGAGTCAGCAAATCCTACCGGTATGCCATGGAAGCTGTTGAATCATTCTTGAACCTTTTCTGAAAGTGTTTATTTGATCTTTGGACTTCAGGCTGCACACATTCTATAGTTTACGCCTACATTTTGTAACATTTATTACTAAAATATGAAAACTTTCTGTTTTAACAATGTGTTTACACAGATTACTGTAGAAACGGAACACACATGAAATGCATGTGTTTCAAATAATGATTTATTATTTCCACTCTAAAACTCCACTTCACTCCCAGATAATCAATCAAGCCAAGGCAATTTGGTGGGGATGGAATAGCCGGCTGCTTGTCTCTTATCAGCACATTCAGATGACAAAAGACACTGGCGGAGAGGTGCTTAACGGTTTTAAGGTGGGCCGGATCTACTTCAGTTTTTGAGACTCTGGTATTTATAGTGGTAAAAGTTTTGAAGGTTTTGGTCTCGTCCGATCACGAGATGGACGATGAAGTGGAGCTCCGCTAGCAGCTGTGTTTTTCATATTATTTGCTTATTATCCTGAGATATCCTGCATTTATTCAGCCCAAGGAGACTGCTACATTATATATGTAAGTATATATAAATATGGCCAGCAAGAACGGGGTCCGAAAGAAAAGAAAAGCTAAAGCTGCACCCATAGCCAAGATCAGCAAGCTCTAGCTCAAGATACGCCTTCAGAGAGAGACCTGGAACAGCTAGGCAAAGTACAGCTCTTCGACCAAGGTCCGCTACATCGTCAGCCGGCTGAGATGAAAAAGTGCCGATTTAATGTACGATCGACTGCTAGATCTCGATAGCTCGACTATCGAGAAGAACACCTGACTGAAAGGGCCTTAACCGCACCATCTCACGCGAGCCGAATAGCGGCACCGCTCGTAGAGGTGACGCCACCTACGTACAAGAAGGCACAATAAAATGTCTAAACTGGAGGTGATGTCCGAGATCGCATAAGATATAAGAACCGAAGGCAAATGAGAAAGCAAGGGCAAGGCAATGAGAGGCTGAAACAAGAGTTGCGGAATTAAACAGGAATGGGAAGAACAAACACAGCGATGCGCACAAATGAAAGTACAAGAAATGGAAATGCACAGGTGCTGGGAAACATAAACTACTGAACAATTAGGGTCTCAAGAGATATTCACGACTAGATTGAATTAGCAAAATTTAGCTACCAGTGTGAAGAAAAGAGAATGTCACCTGAATGCAAAACTCGAGACAGACTGGCTGTTGGAATATGGAAGAGAAGGAAACGCAGAATTGAAGGTCGCGAGAACGAAAGTTCAAACCGTGAAATTCACTGCTGAACTTTTTCTAAATAATCAGGGATGACTTAAAGGAATCTAAGATAGCTGAGCTACCCAGGCGATCAAACCCTGTTGACCCAGACCAAGGTCTTATAGTTCGTTTGAACGTTGTCATTTAAGCTAGAGGTAATGGCACTCAGAACAAGGAAGATATTACATTTGATAATAACCACATTCTATCTTTCCGACTTCCGCAAAGCTACTAAACGCAGCCTTCACACATCAAACAGGTACGAAGCCAGTTAAATACGCCCTTGTATCTGACAACTTAAAGTGAATGGCAAGGTCATTTCTATATCTTCTAGCAGAAAGCAGAAAAGGAATTAAGAAGTTGATCCGGGACTATTCTGATACATAATAGTGAGTCATAGTGGTTAATGATAAGAAGATTAATAATCACTGTCTGATCTATTCGTCTAAATACTGGTTTATGCATATATTCTCATATATTCTCATTATTACTTAGATTTGGCTGCTATGTTTTATTTCTTATTCTTTTTTCCCTTTTTTTTTATATACTCATAAACACCTGTTATTTATTGGTTATTTTTTAACTCATATTATTATCTGAATTTAAAATCAAGTATATTTTTCAATCAAAAATTCTTTTTTCTTTTCTTTTAAAGACATTTGTACAGATTCTATCTTTAACCCAAAGCACCCGCATTGGGGCTTGTTGTGCTTGAGGCTAGCTGGTATGTCAGAGGACTGGGATGTGTGAAGTGGGTTTAGCCTCACTTGGAGGTGGGTTAAGGAGAGAAAGAGACAGGCTTGATCTAACCTAACTATCCTCAATCTTTAAATTATAACTACCAACGAATAATAAGCTGCATGGCAACAACCTAGGAAATAGGAAATTAAGGCCAAGCTGTCTCATTCCAATTAAGACTTAAAATGACATCAAACTCAGAATCAGTGTTCCATGATGGGACAGTTAATTAAGCTGAATGTTGCCTGAATATAATTAAAGAGAAAGAAAGTACTTCACCTAACAGGTCTAAATACAAAATAGATTTTACAGGAGACCCATATGAAGGATCAGTTCCAGCTGCAAAAAGACTGGACTGTCAAATGATAATGTTTATGCACCTAATGTTGATGATAAGGAATTTATAAAAATTTATTTCATCCACAATCTGAACACTCATAAAGTTATAATGGCTGACTTCAATTGTGTTCTAAATCCACTTTTAGATAGGATCTCCACAGGGCACAACACACAAAGATAATTACAAAGTTTATAACTGATCACAACTTATCAGACCTGAGGTTAAACCCAAATAAGAAATATTCTTTCTATACCAGTGCATCATTGTTACCAGGATTGATTACTTCTTATAAAATCTTGCCTAATTAAATGGTGAAAATGCAATTGTATGACCATGCACCAGACTTGGATAAATTACTAAGCCCCAACATCACCAGATGGCAACCCTTCTATTAGCTCACGGAATTGTAGGAATTTATATCAACAAATCAAATTCTTTCTAGAGACAAATATCCCGGATCTCTAGAAACTCTAAACTCTAGCCTTCTGAGTCGATTATTCATATCTTCCACAGAAATAACCGCCAGAAAGTAGCAGATGAAATACTAAAATAGATGAAGAAACCCAGACTACCAAGTTTGACACATAGAAGGCAGGCCTCATTGAATTAAACCTCTGACAACAAAGAAACTGAACAACTAATTACAAATCCAACATCATTATTATGAAATGGAGAAAGCAAAAGCTTTGTCAAATTACAAGCAAGAAGTGAACAATTCGAATCACAACATGAACGAAGATAAAATTCAAACACAAATATAATGCACACTTTGAGACTCATAAACCCTATATACTACTGAGTTTAAAGAAGACAATACACACAATACATTTCTGGATACATTACAGATACCACAAATAGACGCTTAGTGCGGAGGAACTTGATAACCCCATTCAGATTACTAGATGCTATAAAGTCACCCAAGGAAAGCAGCAGGCCCTGATGGATCCCGCAGAATTAAGTTCCCAGCTGCCCCTCCATTAGAAAGAAGCCGAGAGAACCAATCTTCTCAACCTTTGCCGCACTAATCATGTTTTTCAAAACAAAATAAGGACTTATCAAAATTATATACAGACCATACTGAATAAAACATTAAAATATCTAAAATCATAGCTAGAAGGATGGAAAGTCTCCTGGTATATCAACCAAACATTTATTAGGGGCACACTTATCTTCAAATCTTCAACGCTTTTAATGTAATATACTCACCAACTAAATCAAACACCCCAAAATATTATTATCATTGAATGTAGAAGCATTTGACATGATTGAATGAAATACCTTTTACTACATTAAAGTGGGTTTGGCCCAACATTTGTAATGGATTAAATTACTGTATACAACGAAGCTTCATTTGATCAACATTTGCTCAGACTACTTAAATAGAACGGACAAAGGATACCTTGTCACGCTTCTGTTTGATCCATTGAACACTCACATTGTCAAATACTGATCAGATAAAGGATTAGCAGAGAAGGATGAACAGAAAATCTCATATATGCAGATGATATGGTACTGTATATCGATAGATTCTGTGCCTGCAGCCTAGCAGCACTACAGAATTTCAAGATCAGTCGAGAATTAATCTGAATAAAAGTACTCTTTCCAGAATCTCACATATAATATTAGATTAGATACACCTTTATCATTGCAGAACAGTTTAAATACCAGGTAAACATCAAAGAAATAGCCTTATCAAAACTTTCGCGCATGGAAAATTAAACAAGACTTGTATGATAAGTCGACCCTTCATCTCACATAGCTGAAAGAATTAACACTGTTAAGATGAATATTCTTCCTAAGCTCCTTTTTATTTCAACATTCCAGATACATTAATAAATCATTATTTGGATTAGATTCAACAATAACCTCTTATTTGGAATTCAAAAATCCACGATCAAAGAGCATCTCTACAAAGACAAAGGAGAAGGCTGATGGCCTGATTTATGGAGGAAGAATGTAGTTGGTGCATATGAACATTGCCTTACACCATGTTTTAGTGTGAATTCACACACGTGTTATGCATGAGACACCTGATGATTGATATCTGTGTGTTTAGCTAAACCTCAGCATGGTTCAAACGGAAAGTTCTTAGCAATCTATCAAACCGTGACAAGTTACTTTATGCTGTGAGTCAAGTGAATGCATCATTAAACAAGCTGAAGTTAGCGAAATTTTTTGTTGGGCCCGTAAAAATTTTTGGAAAAAAAT